>NW_026646243.1:0-160658 GCF_949987535.1 Balaenoptera acutorostrata | reverse complement strand
TAGGATTAGGGTACGCGTTAGGGTTAGGGTAGGGGTTAGGGTTAGTGTACGCGTTCGGGTGAGGGTAGTTATTAAACCTATCACACTCTCTAGATACCCCTTAGCACATAAAGGAATATTATTTGGGGGTCCAGCCATGGAGAAGAGTTTAGACACGAGGAGAAGATAAGGAACACACACCATTATCAAGAAATCACATTAGGATTCTCTTTTTAACATGTTCCTTAAAACACTAGTGCTTAGGAAATCTATTGGAGGCAGAAGCCGTCAAGGGTAGCTTAGGGTTAGGGTTAGGGTTAGGGTGAGGGTTAGGGTACGGCTTAGGGTACGGGTTCGGGGAGGGGTTCGTGTAGGGCGTAGGGTATGGGTTAGGGTTAGGGTTAGGGCTCGGTTTAGGGTACAGGTTAGGATTAGGGTACGCGTTAGGGTTAGGGTAGGGGTTAGGGTTAGTGTACGCGTTCGGGTGAGGGTAGTTATTAAACCTATCCCACTCTCTAGATACCCCTTAGCACGTACAGGAATATTATTGGGGGTCCAGCCATGGAGAAGAGTTTAGACACTAGGAGAAGATAAGGAACACACCCATTATCAAGAAATCACATTAGGATTCTCTTTTTAACCTGTTCCTTAGAACACTAGTGCTTAGGAAATCTATTGGAGGCAGAAGCAGTCAAGGGTAGCTTAGGGTTAGGGTTAGGGTTAGGGTGAGGGTTAGGGTATGGCTTAGGGTACGGGTTCGGGGAGGGGTTCGGGTAGGGCGTAGGGTATGGGTTAGGGTTAGG
Organism: Balaenoptera acutorostrata; assembly: GCF_949987535.1. NCBI lineage: Eukaryota > Metazoa > Chordata > Mammalia > Artiodactyla > Balaenopteridae > Balaenoptera > Balaenoptera acutorostrata. The sequence goes on along the minus strand of NW_026646243.1, from coordinate 159,876 downwards.
GTTAGGGTTAGTGTTAGGGTTAGGGCTCGGTTTAGGGTACGGGTTAGGATTAGGGTACGCGTTAGGGTTAGGGCAGGGTTAGGTTTAGGGTACGCGTTAGGGTGGGGGTAGTTATTAAACCTATCACACTCTCTAGATACCCCTTAGCACGTAAAGGAATATTATTTGGGGGTCCAGCCATGGAGAAGAGTTTAGACACGAGGAGAAGATAAGGAACACACCCATTATCAAGAAATCACATTAGGATTCTCTTTTTAACCTGTTCCTTAAAACACTAGTGCTTAGGAAATCTATTGGAGGCAGAAGCAGTCAAGGGTAGCTTAGGGTTAGGGTTAGGGTGAGGGTGAGGGTTAGGGTACGGCTTAGGTTACGGGTTCGGGGAGGGGTTCGTGTAGGCCGTAGGGTATGGGTTAGGGTTAGGGTTAGGGTTAGTGTTAGGGTTAGGGCTCGGTTTAGGGTACGGGTTAGGATTAGGGTACGCGTTAGTGTTAGGTTAGGGGTTAGGGTTAGGGTACGCTTTAGGGTGAGGGTAGTTATTAAACCTATCCCACTCTCTAGATACCCCTTAGCACGTAAAGGAATATTATTTGGGGGTCCAGCCATGGAGAAGAGTTTAGACACTAGGAGAAGATAAGGAACACACGCATTATCAAGAAATCACCATATGATTCTCTTTTTAAACTGTTCCTTAAAACACTAGTGCTTATAAAATCTATTGGAGGCAGAAGCAGTCAAGGGTAGCTTAGGGTTAGGGTTAGGGTTAGGGTGAGGGTTAGGGTACGGCTTAGGGTACGGGTTCGGAGAGGGGTTCGAATAGGGCGTAGGCTATGGGTTAGGGTTAGTGTTAGGGTTAGTGTTAGGGTTAGGGCTCGGTTTAGGGTACGGGTTAGGATTAGGGTACGCGTTAGGGTTAGGGTAGGGGTTAGGGTTAGGGTATGCGATAGGGTGAGGTTAGTTATTAAACCTATCCCACTCTCTAGATACCCCTTAGCACGTAAAGGAATATTATTTGGGGGTCCAGCCATGGAGAAGAGTTTAGACACTAGGAGAAAATAAGGAACACACCCATTATCAAGAAATCACATTAGGATTCTCTTTTTTAACCTGTTCCTTAAAACACTAGTGCTTAGGAAATCTATTGGAGGCAGAAGCAGTCAAGGGTAGCTTAGGGTTAGGGTTAGGGTTAGGGTGAGGGTTAGGGTACGGCTTAGGGTACGGGTTCGGGAAGGTGTTCGGGTAGGGCGTAGGGTATGGGTTAGGGTTAGGGTTAGGGCTAGTGTTAGGTTTAGGCCTCGGTTTAGGGTACGGTTTAGGATTAGGGTACGCGTTAGGGTTAGGGCAGGGGTTAGGGTTAGGTTACGCGTTAGGGTGGGGGTAGTTATTAAACCTATCACACTCTCTAGATACCCCTTAGCACGTAAAGGAATATTATTTGGGGGTCCAGCCATGGAGAAGAGTTTAGACACGAGGAGAAGATAAGGAACACACCCATTATCAAGAAATCACATTAGGATTCTCTTTTTAACCTGTTCTTAAAACACTAGTGCTTAGGAAATCTATTGGAGGCAGAAGCAGTCAAGGGTAGCTTAGGGTTAGGGTTAGGGTAGGGTGAGGGTTAGGGTACGGCTTAGGGTACGGGTTCGGGGAGGGGTTCGGGTAGGGCGTAGGCTATGGGTTAGGGTTAGTGTTAGGGTTAGTGTTAGGGTTAGGGCTCGGTTTAGGGTACGGTTTAGGATTAGGGTACGCGTTAGGGTTAGGGTAGGGGTTAGGGTTAGGGAATGCGATAGGGTGAGATTAGTTATTAAACCTATCCCACTCTCTAGATACCCCTTAGCACGTAAAGGAATATTATTTGGGGGTCCAGCCATGGAGAAGAGTTTAGACACTAGGAGAAGATAAGGAACACACCCATTATCAAGAAATCACATTAGGATTCTCTTTTTAACCTGTTCCTTAAAACACTACTGCTTAGGAAATCTATTGGAGGCAGAAGCCGTCAAGGGTAGCTTAGGGTTAGGGTTAGGGTTAGGGTGAGGGTTAGGGTACGGCTTAGGGTACGGGTTCGGGGAGGGGTTCGGGTAGGGCGTAGGGTATGGGTTAGGGTTAGGGTTAGGGCTAGTGTTAGTGTTAGGGCTCGGTTTAGGGTACGGGTTAGGATTAGGGTATGCGTTAGGGTTAGGGTAGGGGTTAGGGTTAGGATACGCTTTAGGGTGAGGGTAGTTATTAAACCTATCCCACTCTCTAGATACCCCTTAGCACGTAAGGGAATATTATTTGGGGGTCCAGCCATGGAGAAGGGTTTAGACACTAGGAGAAGATAAGGAACACACCCATTATCAAGAAATCACAATATGATTCTCTTTTTAAACTGTTCCTTAAAACACTAGTGCTTAGGAAATCTATTGGAGGCAGAAGCAGTCAAGGGTAGCTTAGGGTTAGGGTTAGGGTTAGGGTGAGGGTTAGGGTACGGCTTAGGGTACGGGTTCGGGGAGGGTTTCGGGTAGGGCGTAGGGTATGGGTTAGGGTTAGGGTTAGGGTTAGTGTTAGGGTTAGGGCTCGGTTTAGGGTACGGGTTAGGATTAGGGTACTCGTTAGGGTTAGGGTAGCGGTTAGGGTTAGGGTACGCGTTAGGGTGAGGGTAGTTATTAAACCTATCACACTCTCTAGATACCCCTTAGCACGTAAAGGAATATTATTTGGGGATCCAGCCATGGAGAAGAGTTTAGACACTAGGAGAAGATAAGGAACACACCCATTATCACGAAATCACATTAGGATTCTCTTTTTAACCTGTTCCTTAAAACACTAGTGCTTAGGAAATCTATTGGAGGCAGAAGCAGTCAAGGGTATCTTAGGGTTAGGGTTAGGGTTAGGGTGAGGGTTAGGGGTACGGCTTAGGGTACGGGTTCGGGGAGGGGTTCGGGTAGGGCGTAGGGTATGGGTTAGGGTTAGGGTTAGGGCTAGTGTTAGGGTTAGGTCTCGGTTTAGGGTACGGGTTAGGATTAGGGTACGCGTTAGGGTTAGGGTAGGGGTTAGGGTTAGGGTACGCGTTAGGGTGAGGGTAGTTATTAAACCTATCCCACTCTCTAGATACCCCTTAGCACGTAAAGGAATATTATTTGGGGGTCCAGCCATGGAGAAGAGTTTAGACACGAGGAGAAGATAAGGAACACACCCATTATCAAGAAATCACATTAGGATTCTCTTTTTAACCTGTTCCTTAAAACACTAGTGCTTAGGAAATCTATTGGAGGCAGAAGACGTCAAGGGTAGCTTAGGGTTAGGGTTAGGGTTAGGGTGAGGGTTAGGGTACGGTTTAGGGTACGGGTTCAGGGAGGGGTTCGGGTAGGGCGTAGGGTATGGGTTAGGGTTAGGGTTAGAGTTAGTGTTAGGGTTAGGGCTCGGTTTAGGGTACGGGTTTGGATTAGGGTACGCGCTAGGGTTAGGGTAGGGTTTAGGGTTAGGGTACGCGTTAGGGTGAGGGTAGTTATTAAACCTATCACACTCTCTAGATAACCCTTAGCACATAAAGGAATATTATTTGGGTGTCCAGCCATGGAGAAGAGTTTAGACACGAGGAGAAGATAAGGAACACACCCATTATCAAGAAATCACATTAGGATTCTCTTTTTAACATGTTCCTTAAAACACTAGTGCTTAGGAAATCTCTTGGAGGCAGAAGCCGTCAAGGGTAGCTTAGGGTTAGGGTTAGGGTTAGGGTGAGGGTTAGGGTACGGCTTAGGGTACGGTTTCGGGGAGGGGTTCGGGTAAGGCGTAGGGTATGGGTTAGGGTTAGGGTTAGGGCTCGGTTTAGGGTACAGGTTAGGATTAGGGTACGCGTTAGGGTTAGGGTAGGGGTTAGGGTTAGTGTACGCGTTCGGGAGAGGGTAGTTATTAAACCTATCCCACTCTCTAGATACCCCTTAGCACGTACAGGAATATTATTGGGGGTCCAGCCATGGAGAAGAGTTTAGACACTAGGAGAAGATAAGGAACACTCCCATTATCACGAAATCACATTAGGATTCTCTTTTTAACCTGTTCCTTAAAACACTAGTGCTTAGGAAATCTATTGGAGGCAGAAGCAGTCAAGGGTAGCTTAGGGTTAGGGTTAGGGTTAGGGTGAGGGTTAGGGTATTGCTTAGGGTACGGGTTCGGGGAGGGGTTCGGGTAGGGCGTAGGGTATGGGTTAGGGTTAGGGTTAGGGCTAGTGTTAGGGTTAGGGCTCGGTTTAGGGTATGGGTTAGGATTAGGGTACGCGTTAGGGTTAGGGTAGGGGTTAGGGTTAGGGTACGCGTTAGGGTGAGGGTAGTTATTAAACCTATCCCACTCTCTAGATACCCCTTAGCACGTAAAGGAATATTATTTGGGGGTCCAGCCATGGAGAAGAGTTTAGACACGAGGAGAAGATAAGGAACACACGCATTATCAAGAAATCACATTAGGATTCTCTTTTTATCCTGTTCCTTAAAACACTAGTGCTTAGCAAATCTATTGGAGGCAGCAGCCGTCAAGGGTAGCTTAGGGTTAGGGTTAGGGTTAGGGTGAGGGTTAGGGTACGGCTTAGGGTACGGGTTCGGGGAGGGGTTCGGATAGGGCGTAGGCTATGGGTTAGGGTTAGTGTTAGGGTTAATGTTAGGGTTAGGGCTCGGTTTAGGGTACGGGTTAGGATTAGGGTACGCGTTAGGGTTAGGGTAGGGGTTAGGGTTAGGGTATGCGATAGGGTGAGGTTAGTTATTAAACCTATCCCACTCTCTAGATACCCCTTAGCACGTAAAGGAATATTATTTGGGGGTCCAGCCATGGAGAAGAGTTTAGACACTAGGAGAAGATAAGGAACACACCCATTATCAAGAAATCACATTAGGATTCTCTTTTTAACCTGTTCCTTAAAACACTAGTGCTTAGGAAATCTATTGGAGGCAGAAGCAGTCAAGGGTAGCTTAGGGTTAGGGTTAGGGTTAGGGTGAGGGTTAGGGTACGGCTTAGGGTACGGGTTCGGGGAGGGGTTCGGGTAGGGCGTAGGCTATGGGTTAGGGTTAGTGTTAGGGTTAGTGTTAGGGTTAGGGCTCGGTTTAGGGTACGGTTTAGGATTAGGGTACGCGTTAGGGTTAGGGTAGGGGTTAGGGTTAGGGAATGCGATAGGGTGAGATTAGTTATTAAACCTATCCCACTCTCTAGATACCCCTTAGCACGTAAAGGAATATTATTTGGGGGTCCAGCCATGGAGAAGAGTTTAGACACTAGGAGAAGATAAGGAACACACCCATTATCAAGAAATCACATTAGGATTCTCTTTTTAACCTGTTCCTTAAAACACTACTGCTTAGGAAATCTATTGGAGGCAGAAGCCGTCAAGGGTAGCTTAGGGTTAGGGTTAGGGTTAGGGTGAGGGTTAGGGTACGGCTTAGGGTACGGGTTCGGGGAGGGGTTCGGGTAGGGCGTAGGGTATGGGTTAGGGTTAGGGTTAGGGCTAGTGTTAGGGTTAGGGCTCGGTTTAGGGTACGGGTTAGGATTAGGGTATGCGTTAGGGTTAGGGTAGGGGTTAGGGTTAGGATACGCTTTAGGGTGAGGGTAGTTATTAAACCTATCACACTCTCTAGATACCCCTTAGCACGTATAGGAATATTATTTGGGGGTCCAGCCATGGAGAAGAGTTTAGACACTAGGAAAAGATAAGGAACACACCCATTATCACGAAATCACATTAGGATTCTCTTTTTAACCTGTTCCTTAAAACACTAGTGCTTAGGAAATCTATTGGAGGCAGAAGCAGTCAAGGGTAGCTTAGGGTTAGTGTTAGGGTTAGGGTGAGGGTTAGGGTACGGCTTAGGGTACGGGTTCGGGGAGGGGTTCGGGTAGGGCGTAGGGTATGGGTTAGGGTTAGGGTTAGGGCTAGTGTTAGGGTTAGGGCTCGGTTTAGGGTACGGGTTAGGATTAGGGTACGCGTTAGGGTTAGGGTAGGGGTTAGGGTTAGTGTACGCGTTCGGGTGAGGGTAGTTATTAAACCTATCACACTCTCTAGATACCCCTTAGCACATAAAGGAATATTATTTGGGGGTCCAGCCATGGAGAAGAGTTTAGACACGAGGAGAAGATAAGGAACACACACCATTATCAAGAAATCACATTTGGATTCTCTTTTTAACATGTTCCTTAAAACACTAGTGCTTAGGAAATCTATTGGAGGCAGAAGCCGTCAAGGGTAGCTTAGGGTTAGGGTTAGGGTTAGGGTGAGGGTTAGGGTACGGCTTAGGGTACGGGTTCGGGGAGGGGTTCGGGTAGGGCGTAGGGTATGGGTTAGGGTTAGGGTTAGGGCTAGTGTTAGGGTTAGGGCTCGGTTTAGGGTACGGGTTAGGATTAGGGTACGCGTTAGGGTTAGGGTAGGGGTTAGGGTTAGTGTACGCGTTCGGGTGAGGGTAGTTATTAAACCTATCACACTCTCTAGATACCCCTTAGCACATAAAGGAATATTATTTGGGGGTCCAGCCATGGAGAAGAGTTTAGACACGAGGAGAAGATAAGGAACACACACCATTATCAAGAAATCACATTAGGATTCTCTTTTTAACATGTTCCTTAAAACACTAGTGCTTAGGAAATCTATTGGAGGCAGAAGCCGTCAAGGGTAGCTTAGGGTTAGGGTTAGGGTTAGGGTGAGGGTTAGGGTACGGCTTAGGGTACGGGTTCGGGGAGGGGTTCGTGTAGGGCGTAGGGTATGGGTTAGGGTTAGGGTTAGGGCTCGGTTTAGGGTACAGGTTAGGATTAGGGTACGCGTTAGGGTTAGGGTAGGGGTTAGGGTTAGTGTACGCGTTCGGGTGAGGGTAGTTATTAAACCTATCCCACTCTCTAGATACCCCTTAGCACGTACAGGAATATTATTGGGGGTCCAGCCATGGAGAAGAGTTTAGACACTAGGAGAAGATAAGGAACACACCCATTATCAAGAAATCACATTAGGATTCTCTTTTTAACCTGTTCCTTAGAACACTAGTGCTTAGGAAATCTATTGGAGGCAGAAGCAGTCAAGGGTAGCTTAGGGTTAGGGTTAGGGTTAGGGTGAGGGTTAGGGTATGGCTTAGGGTACGGGTTCGGGGAGGGGTTCGGGTAGGGCGTAGGGTATGGGTTAGGGTTAGGGTTAGGGTTAGTGTTAGGGTTAGGGCTCGGTTTAGGGTACGGGTTAGGATTAGGGTACGCGTTAGGGTTAGGGCAGGGGTTAGGTTTAGGGTACGCGTTAGGGTGGGGGTAGTTATTAAACCTATCACACTCTCTAGATACCCCTTAGCACGTAAAGGAATATTATTTGGGGGTCCAGCCATGGAGAAGAGTTTAGACACGAGGAGAAGATAAGGAACACACCCATTATCAAGAAATCACATTAGGATTCTCTTTTTAACCTGTTCCTTAAAACACTAGTGCTTAGGAAATCTATTGGAGGCAGAAGCAGTCAAGGGTAGCTTAGGGTTAGGGTTAGGGTGAGGGTGAGGGTTAGGGTACGGCTTAGGTTACGGGTTCGGGGAGGGGTTCGTGTAGGCCGTAGGGTATGGGTTAGGGTTAGGGTTAGGGTTAGTGTTAGGGTTAGGGCTCGGTTTAGGGTACGGGTTAGGATTAGGGTACGCGTTAGTGTTAGGTTAGGGGTTAGGGTTAGGGTACGCTTTAGGGTGAGGGTAGTTATTAAACCTATCCCACTCTCTAGATACCCCTTAGCACGTAAAGGAATATTATTTGGGGGTCCAGCCATGGAGAAGAGTTTAGACACTAGGAGAAGATAAGGAACACACGCATTATCAAGAAATCACCATATGATTCTCTTTTTAAACTGTTCCTTAAAACACTAGTGCTTATAAAATCTATTGGAGGCAGAAGCAGTCAAGGGTAGCTTAGGGTTAGGGTTAGGGTTAGGGTGAGGGTTAGGGTACGGCTTAGGGTACGGGTTCGGAGAGGGGTTCGAATAGGGCGTAGGCTATGGGTTAGGGTTAGTGTTAGGGTTAGTGTTAGGGTTAGGGCTCGGTTTAGGGTACGGGTTAGGATTAGGGTACGCGTTAGGGTTAGGGTAGGGGTTAGGGTTAGGGTATGCGATAGGGTGAGGTTAGTTATTAAACCTATCCCACTCTCTAGATACCCCTTAGCACGTAAAGGAATATTATTTGGGGGTCCAGCCATGGAGAAGAGTTTAGACACTAGGAGAAAATAAGGAACACACCCATTATCAAGAAATCACATTAGGATTCTCTTTTTAACCTGTTCCTTAAAACACTAGTGCTTAGGAAATCTATTGGAGGCAGAAGCAGTCAAGGGTAGCTTAGGGTTAGGGTTAGGGTTAGGGTGAGGGTTAGGGTACGGCTTAGGGTACGGGTTCGGGAAGGTGTTCGGGTAGGGCGTAGGGTATGGGTTAGGGTTAGGGTTAGGGCTAGTGTTAGGTTTAGGCCTCGGTTTAGGGTACGGTTTAGGATTAGGGTACGCGTTAGGGTTAGGGCAGGGGTTAGGGTTAGGTTACGCGTTAGGGTGGGGGTAGTTATTAAACCTATCACACTCTCTAGATACCCCTTAGCACGTAAAGGAATATTATTTGGGGGTCCAGCCATGGAGAAGAGTTTAGACACGAGGAGAAGATAAGGAACACACCCATTATCAAGAAATCACATTAGGATTCTCTTTTTAACCTGTTCCTTAAAACACTAGTGCTTAGGAAATCTATTGGAGGCAGAAGCAGTCAAGGGTAGCTTAGGGTTAGGGTTAGGGTTAGGGTGAGGGTTAGGGTACGGCTTAGGGTACGGGTTCGGGGAGGGGTTCGGGTAGGGCGTAGGCTATGGGTTAGGGTTAGTGTTAGGGTTAGTGTTAGGGTTAGGGCTCGGTTTAGGGTACGGTTTAGGATTAGGGTACGCGTTAGGGTTAGGGTAGGGGTTAGGGTTAGGGAATGCGATAGGGTGAGATTAGTTATTAAACCTATCCCACTCTCTAGATACCCCTTAGCACGTAAAGGAATATTATTTGGGGGTCCAGCCATGGAGAAGAGTTTAGACACTAGGAGAAGATAAGGAACACACCCATTATCAAGAAATCACATTAGGATTCTCTTTTTAACCTGTTCCTTAAAACACTACTGCTTAGGAAATCTATTGGAGGCAGAAGCCGTCAAGGGTAGCTTAGGGTTAGGGTTAGGGTTAGGGTGAGGGTTAGGGTACGGCTTAGGGTACGGGTTCGGGGAGGGGTTCGGGTAGGGCGTAGGGTATGGGTTAGGGTTAGGGTTAGGGCTAGTGTTAGTGTTAGGGCTCGGTTTAGGGTACGGGTTAGGATTAGGGTATGCGTTAGGGTTAGGGTAGGGGTTAGGGTTAGGATACGCTTTAGGGTGAGGGTAGTTATTAAACCTATCCCACTCTCTAGATACCCCTTAGCACGTAAGGGAATATTATTTGGGGGTCCAGCCATGGAGAAGGGTTTAGACACTAGGAGAAGATAAGGAACACACCCATTATCAAGAAATCACAATATGATTCTCTTTTTAAACTGTTCCTTAAAACACTAGTGCTTAGGAAATCTATTGGAGGCAGAAGCAGTCAAGGGTAGCTTAGGGTTAGGGTTAGGGTTAGGGTGAGGGTTAGGGTACGGCTTAGGGTACGGGTTCGGGGAGTGTTTCGTGTAGGGCGTAGGGTATGGGTTAGGGTTAGGGTTAGGGTTAGTGTTAGGGTTAGGGCTCGGTTTAGGGTACGGGTTAGGATTAGGGTACTCGTTAGGGTTAGGGTAGCGGTTAGGGTTAGGGTACGCGTTAGGGTGAGGGTAGTTATTAAACCTATCCCACTCTCTAGATACCCCTTAGCACGTATAGGAATATTATTTGGGGGTCCAGCCATGGAGAAGAGTTTAGACACTAGGAAAAGATAAGGAACACACCCATTATCACGAAATCACATTAGGATTCTCTTTTTAACCTGTTCCTTAAAACACTAGTGCTTAGGAAATCTATTGGAGGCAGAAGCAGTCAAGGGTAGCTTAGGGTTAGTGTTAGGGTTAGGGTGAGGGTTAGGGTACGGCTTAGGGTACGGGTTCGGGGAGGGGTTCGGGTAGGGCGTAGGGTATGGGTTAGGGTTAGGGTTAGGGCTAGTGTTAGGGTTAGGGCTCGGTTTAGGGTACGGGTTAGGATTAGGGTACGCGTTAGGGTTAGGGTAGGGGTTAGGGTTAGTGTACGCGTTCGGGTGAGGGTAGTTATTAAACCTATCACACTCTCTAGATACCCCTTAGCACATAAAGGAATATTATTTGGGGGTCCAGCCATGGAGAAGAGTTTAGACACGAGGAGAAGATAAGGAACACACACCATTATCAAGAAATCACATTTGGATTCTCTTTTTAACATGTTCCTTAAAACACTAGTGCTTAGGAAATCTATTGGAGGCAGAAGCCGTCAAGGGTAGCTTAGGGTTAGGGTTAGGGTTAGGGTGAGGGTTAGGGTACGGCTTAGGGTACGGGTTCGGGGAGGGGTTCGGGTAGGGCGTAGGGTATGGGTTAGGGTTAGGGTTAGGGCTAGTGTTAGGGTTAGGGCTCGGTTTAGGGTACGGGTTAGGATTAGGGTACGCGTTAGGGTTAGGGTAGGGGTTAGGGTTAGTGTACGCGTTCGGGTGAGGGTAGTTATTAAACCTATCACACTCTCTAGATACCCCTTAGCACATAAAGGAATATTATTTGGGGGTCCAGCCATGGAGAAGAGTTTAGACACGAGGAGAAGATAAGGAACACACACCATTATCAAGAAATCACATTAGGATTCTCTTTTTAACATGTTCCTTAAAACACTAGTGCTTAGGAAATCTATTGGAGGCAGAAGCCGTCAAGGGTAGCTTAGGGTTAGGGTTAGGGTTAGGGTGAGGGTTAGGGTACGGCTTAGGGTACGGGTTCGGGGAGGGGTTCGTGTAGGGCGTAGGGTATGGGTTAGGGTTAGGGTTAGGGCTCGGTTTAGGGTACAGGTTAGGATTAGGGTACGCGTTAGGGTTAGGGTAGGGGTTAGGGTTAGTGTACGCGTTCGGGTGAGGGTAGTTATTAAACCTATCCCACTCTCTAGATACCCCTTAGCACGTACAGGAATATTATTGGGGGTCCAGCCATGGAGAAGAGTTTAGACACTAGGAGAAGATAAGGAACACACCCATTATCAAGAAATCACATTAGGATTCTCTTTTTAACCTGTTCCTTAGAACACTAGTGCTTAGGAAATCTATTGGAGGCAGAAGCAGTCAAGGGTAGCTTAGGGTTAGGGTTAGGGTTAGGGTGAGGGTTAGGGTATGGCTTAGGGTACGGGTTCGGGGAGGGGTTCGGGTAGGGCGTAGGGTATGGGTTAGGGTTAGGGTTAGGGTTAGTGTTAGGGTTAGGGCTCGGTTTAGGGTACGGGTTAGGATTAGGGTACGCGTTAGGGTTAGGGCAGGGGTTAGGTTTAGGGTACGCGTTAGGGTGGGGGTAGTTATTAAACCTATCACACTCTCTAGATACCCCTTAGCACGTAAAGGAATATTATTTGGGGGTCCAGCCATGGAGAAGAGTTTAGACACGAGGAGAAGATAAGGAACACACCCATTATCAAGAAATCACATTAGGATTCTCTTTTTAACCTGTTCCTTAAAACACTAGTGCTTAGGAAATCTATTGGAGGCAGAAGCAGTCAAGGGTACTTAGGGTTAGGGTTAGGGTGAGGGTGAGGGTTAGGGTACGGCTTAGGGTACGGGTTCGGGGAGGGGTTCGTGTAGGCCGTAGGGTATGGGTTAGGGTTAGGGTTAGGGTTAGTGTTAGGGTTAGGGCTCGGTTTAGGGTACGGGTTAGGATTAGGGTACGCGTTAGTGTTAGGTTAGGGGTTAGGGTTAGGGTACGCTTTAGGGTGAGGGTAGTTATTAAACCTATCCCACTCTCTAGATACCCCTTAGCACGTAAAGGAATATTATTTGGGGGTCCAGCCATGGAGAAGAGTTTAGACACTAGGAGAAGATAAGGAACACACGCATTATCAAGAAATCACCATATGATTCTCTTTTTAAACTGTTCCTTAAAACACTAGTGCTTATAAAATCTATTGGAGGCAGAAGCAGTCAAGGGTAGCTTAGGGTTAGGGTTAGGGTTAGGGTGAGGGTTAGGGTACGGCTTAGGGTACGGGTTCGGAGAGGGGTTCGAATAGGGCGTAGGCTATGGGTTAGGGTTAGTGTTAGGGTTAGTGTTAGGGTTAGGGCTCGGTTTAGGGTACGGGTTAGGATTAGGGTACGCGTTAGGGTTAGGGTAGGGGTTAGGGTTAGGGTATGCGATAGGGTGAGGTTAGTTATTAAACCTATCCCACTCTCTAGATACCCCTTAGCACGTAAAGGAATATTATTTGGGGGTCCAGCCATGGAGAAGAGTTTAGACACTAGGAGAAAATAAGGAACACACCCATTATCAAGAAATCACATTAGGATTCTCTTTTTAACCTGTTCCTTAAAACACTAGTGCTTAGGAAATCTATTGGAGGCAGAAGCCGTCAAGGGTAGCTTAGGGTTAGGGTTAGGGTTAGGGTGAGGGTTAGGGTACGGCTTACGATACGGGTTCGGGGAGGGGTTCGGGTAGGGCGTAGGGTATGGGTTAGGGTTAGGGTTACGGCTCGGTTTAGGGTACGGGTTAGGATTAGGGTATGCGTTAGGGTTAGGGTAGGGGTTAGGGTTAGGATACGCTTTAGGGTGAGGGTAGTTATTAAACCTATCCCACTCTCTAGATACCCCTTAGCACGTAAAGGAATATTATTTGTGGGTCCAGCCATGGAGAAGGGTTTAGACACTAGGAGAAGATAAGGAACACACCCATTATCAAGAAATCACAATATGATTCTCTTTTTAAACTGTTCCTTAAAACACTAGTGCTTAGGAAATCTATTGGAGGCAGAAGCAGTCAAGGGTAGCTTAGGGTTAGGGTTAGGGTTAGGGTGAGGGTTAGGGTACGGCTTAGGGTACGGGTTCGGGGAGGGTTTCGGGTAGGGCGTAGGGTATGGGTTAGGGTTAGGGTTAGGGTTAGTGTTAGGGTTAGGGCTCGGTTTAGGTTACGGGTTAGGATTAGGGTACTCGTTAGGGTTAGGGTAGCGGTTAGGGTTAGGGTACGCGTTAGGGTGAGGGTAGTTATTAAACCTATCACACTCTCTAGATACCCCTTAGCACATAAAGGAATATTATTTGGGGGTCCAGCCATGGAGAAGAGTTTAGACACGAGGAGAAGATAAGGAACACACCCATTATCAAGAAATCACATTAGGATTCTCTTTTTAACCTGTTCCTTAAAACACTAGTGCTTAGGAAATCTATTGGAGGCAGAAGCCTTCAAGGGTAGCTTAGGGTTAGGGTTAGGGTTAGGGTGAGGGTTTGGGTACGGTTTAGGGTACGGGTTCAGGGAGGGGTTCGGGTAGGGCGTAGGGTATGGGTTAGGGTTAGGGTTAGAGTTAGTGTTAGGTTTAGGGCTCGGTTTAGGGTACGGGTTAGGATTAGGGTACGCGCTAGGGTTAGGGTAGGGGTAAGGGTTAGGGTACGCGTTAGGGTGAGGGTAGTTATTAAACCTATCACACTCTCTAGATACCCCTTAGCACATAAAGGAATATTATTTGGGGGTCCAGCCATGGAGAAGAGTTTAGACACGAGGAGAAGATAAGGAACACACCCATTATCAAGAAATCACATTAGGATTCTCTTTTTAACATGTTCCTTAAAACACTAGTGCTTAGGAAATCTATTGGAGGCAGAAGCCGTCAAGGGTAGCTTAGGGTTAGGGTTAGGGTTAGGGTGAGGGTTAGGGTACGGCTTAGGGTACGGGTTCGGGGAGGGGTTCGTGTAGGGCGTAGGGTATGGGTTAGGGTTAGGGTTAGGGCTCGGTTTAGGGTACAGGTTAGGATTAGGGTACGCGTTAGGGTTAGGGTAGGGGTTAGGGTTAGTGTACGCGTTCGGGTGAGGGTAGTTATTAAACCTATCCCACTCTCTAGATACCCCTTAGCACGTAAAGGAATATTATTTGTGGGTCCAGCCATGGAGAAGGGTTTAGACACTAGGAGAAGATAAGGAACACACCCATTATCAAGAAATCACCATATGATTCTCTTTTTAAACTGTTCCTTAAAACACTAGTGCTTAGGAAATCTATTGGAGGCAGAAGCAGTCAAGGGTAGCGTAGGGTTAGGGTTAGGGTTAGGGTGAGGGTTACGGTACGGCTTAGGGTACGGGTTCGGGGAGGGGTTCCGGTAGGGCGTAGGCTATGGGTTAGGGTTAGTGTTAGGGTTAGTGTTAGGGTTAGGGCTCGGTTTAGGGTATGGGTTAGGATTAGGGTACGCGTTAGGGTTAGGGTAGGGGTTAGGGTTAGTGTACGCGTTCGGGTGAGGTTAGTTATTAAACCTATCCCACTCTCTAGATACCCCTTAGCACGTAAAGGAATATTATTTGGGGGTCCAGCCATGGAGAAGAGTTTAGACACTAGGAGAAGATAAGGAACACACCCATTATCAAGAAATCACATTAGGATTCTCTTTTTAACCTGTTCCTTAAAACACTAGTGCTTAGGAAATCTATTGGAGGCAGAAGCCGTCAAGGGTAGCTTAGGGTTAGGGTTAGGGTTAGGGTGAGGGTTAGGGTACGGCTTACGATACGGGTTCGGGGAGGGGTTCGGGTAGGGCGTAGGGTATGTGTTACGGTTAGGGTTAGGGCTAGTGTTAGGGTTAGGGCTCGGTTTAGGGTACGGGTTAGGATTAGGGTATGCGTTAGGGTTAGGGTAGGGGTTAGGGTTAGGATACGCTTTAGGGTGAGGGTAGTTATTAAACCTATCCCACTCTCTAGATACCCCTTAGCACGTAAAGGAATATTATTTGTGGGTCCAGCCATGGAGAAGGGTTTAGACACTAGGAGAAGATAAGGAACACACCCATTATCAAGAAATCACAATATGATTCTCTTTTTAAACTGTTCCTTAAAACACTAGTGCTTAGGAAATCTATTGGAGGCAGAAGCAGTCAAGGGTAGCTTAGGGTTAGGGTTAGGGTTAGGGTGAGGGTTAGGGTACGGCTTAGGGTACGGGTTCGGGGAGGGTTTCGGGTAGGGCGTAGGGTATGGGTTAGGGTTAGGGTTAGGGTTAGTGTTAGGGTTAGGGCTCGGTTTAGGGTACGGGTTAGGATTAGGGTACTCGTTATGGTTAGGGTAGCGGTTAGGGTTAGGGTACGCGTTAGGGTGAGGGTAGTTATTAAACCTATCACACTCTCTAGATAACCCTTAGCACATAAAGGAATATTATTTGGGTGTCCAGCCATGGAGAAGAGTTTAGACACGAGGAGAAGATAAGGAACACACCCATTATCAAGAAATCACATTAGGATTCTCTTTTTAACATGTTCCTTAAAACACTAGTGCTTAGGAAATCTCTTGGAGGCAGAAGCCGTCAAGGGTAGCTTAGGGTTAGGGTTAGGGTTAGGGTGAGGGTTAGGGTACGGCTTAGGGTACGGTTTCGGGGAGGGGTTCGGGTAGGGCGTAGGGTATGGGTTAGGGTTAGGGTTAGGGCTCGGTTTAGGGTACAGGTTAGGATTAGGGTACGCGTTAGGGTTAGGGTAGGGGTTAGGGTTAGTGTACGCGTTCGGGAGAGGGTAGTTATTAAACCTATCCCACTCTCTAGATACCCCTTAGCACGTACAGGAATATTATTGGGGGTCCAGCCATGGAGAAGAGTTTAGACACTAGGAGAAGATAAGGAACACTCCCATTATCACGAAATCACATTAGGATTCTCTTTTTAACCTGTTCCTTAAAACACTAGTGCTTAGGAAATCTATTGGAGGCAGAAGCAGTCAAGGGTAGCTTAGGGTTAGGGTTAGGGTTAGGGTGAGGGTTAGGGTATTGCTTAGGGTACGGGTTCGGGGAGGGGTTCGGGTAGGGCGTAGGGTATGGGTTAGGGTTAGGGTTAGGGCTAGTGTTAGGGTTAGGGCTCGGTTTAGGGTATGGGTTAGGATTAGGGTACGCGTTAGGGTTAGGGTAGGGGTTAGGGTTAGGGTACGCGTTAGGGTGAGGGTAGTTATTAAACCTATCCCACTCTCTAGATACCCCTTAGCACGTAAAGGAATATTATTTGGGGGTCCAGCCATGGAGAAGAGTTTAGACACGAGGAGAAGATAAGGAACACACGCATTATCAAGAAATCACATTAGGATTCTCTTTTTAACCTGTTCCTTAAAACACTAGTGCTTAGCAAATCTATTGGAGGCAGAAGCCGTCAAGGGTAGCTTAGGGTTAGGGTTAGGGTTAGGGTGAGGGTTAGGGTACGGCTTAGGGTACGGGTTCGGGGAGGGGTTCGGATAGGGCGTAGGCTATGGGTTAGGGTTAGTGTTAGGGTTAATGTTAGGGTTAGGGCTCGGTTTAGGGTACGGGTTAGGATTAGGGTACGCGTTAGGGTTAGGGTAGGGGTTAGGGTTAGGGTATGCGATAGGGTGAGGTTAGTTATTAAACCTATCCCACTCTCTAGATACCCCTTAGCACGTAAAGGAATATTATTTGGGGGTTCAGCCATGGAGAAGAGTTTAGACACTAGGAGAAGATAAGGAACACACCCATTATCAAGAAATCACATTAGGATTCTCTTTTTAACCTGTTCCTTAAAACACTAGTGCTTAGGAAATCTATTGGAGGCAGAAGCAGTCAAGGGTAGCTTAGGGTTAGGGTTAGGGTTAGGTTGAGGGTTAGGGTACGGCTTAGGGTACGGGTTCGGGGAGGGGTTCCGGTAGGGCGTAGGCTATGGGTTAGGGTTAGTGTTAGGGTTAGTGTTAGGGTTAGGGCTCGGTTTAGGGTACGGGTTAGGATTAGGGTACGCGTTAGGGTTAGGGTAGGGGTTAGGGTTAGGGTATGCGATAGGGTGAGGTTAGTTATTAAACCTATCCCACTCTCTAGATACCCCTTAGCACGTAAAGGAATATTATTTGGGGGTCCAGCCATGGAGAAGAGTTTAGACACTAGGAGAAGATAAGGAACACACCCATTATCAAGAAATCACATTAGGATTCTCTTTTTAACCTGTTCCTTAAAACACTAGTGCTTAGGAAATCTATTGGAGGCAGAAGCCGTCAAGGGTAGCTTAGGGTTAGGGTTAGGGTTAGGGTGAGGGTTAGGGTACGGCTTACGATACGGGTTCGGGGAGGGGTTCGGGTAGGGCGTAGGGTATGGGTTAGGGTTAGGGTTAGGGCTAGTGTTAGGGTTAGGGCTCGGTTTAGGGTACGGGTTAGGATTAGGGTATGCGTTAGGGTTAGGGTAGGGGTTAGGGTTAGGATACGCTTTAGGGTGAGGGTAGTTATTAAACCTATCCCACTCTCTAGATACCCCTTAGCACGTAAAGGAATATTATTTGTGGGTCCAGCCATGGAGAAGGGTTTAGACACTAGGAGAAGATAAGGAACACACCCATTATCAAGAAATCACAATATGATTCTCTTTTTAAACTGTTCCTTAAAACACTAGTGCTTAGGAAATCTATTGGAGGCAGAAGCAGTCAAGGGTAGCTTAGGGTTAGGGTTAGGGTTAGGGTGAGGGTTAGGGTACGGCTTAGGGTACGGGTTCGGGGAGGGGTTCGGGTAGGCCGTAGGGTATGGGTTAGGGTTAGGGTTAGGGTTAGTGTTAGGGTTAGGGCTCGGTTTAGGGTACGGGTTAGGATTAGGGTACGCGTTAGTGTTAGGGTAGTGGTTAGAGTTAGGGTACGCTTTAGGGTGAGGGTAGTTATTAAACCTATCCCACTCTCTAGATACCCCTTAGCACGTAAAGGAATATTATTTGGGGGTCCAGCCATGGAGAAGAGTTTAGACACTAGGAGAAGATAAGGAACACACCCATTATCAAGAAATCACCATATGATTCTCTTTTTAAACTGTTCCTTAAAACACTAGTGCTTAGGAAATCTATTGGAGGCAGAAGCAGTCAAGGGTAGCGTAGGGTTAGGGTTAGGGTTAGGGTGAGTGTTACGGTACGGCTTAGGGTACGGGTTCGGGGAGGGGTTCCGGTAGGGCGTAGGCTATGGGTTAGGGTTAGTGTTAGGGTTAGTGTTAGGGTTAGGGCTCGGTTTAGGGTATGGGTTAGGATTAGGGTACGCGTTAGGGTTAGGGTAGGGGTTAGGGTTAGGGTATGCGATAGGGTGAGGTTAGTTATTAAACCTATCCCACTCTCTAGATACCCCTTAGCACGTAAAGGAATATTATTTGGGGGTCCAGCAATGGAGAAGAGTTTAGACACTAGGAGAAGATAAGGAACACACCCATTATCAAGAAATCACATTAGGATTCTCTTTTTAACCTGTTCCTTAAAACACTAGTGCTTAGGAAATCTATTGGAGGCAGAAGCCGTCAAGGGTAGCTTAGGGTTAGGGTTAGGGTTAGGGTGAGGGTTAGGGTACGGCTTACGATACGGGTTCGGGGAGGGGTTCGGGTAGGGCGTAGGGTATGGGTTACGGTTAGGGTTAGGGCTAGTGTTAGGGTTAGGGCTCGGTTTAGGGTACGGGTTAGGATTAGGGTATGCGTTAGGGTTAGGGTAGGGGTTAGGGTTAGGATACGCTTTAGGGTGAGGGTAGTTATTAAACCTATCCCACTCTCTAGATACCCCTTAGCACGTAAAGGAATATTATTTGTGGGTCCAGCCATGGAGAAGGGTTTAGACACTAGGAGAAGATAAGGAACACACCCATTATCAAGAAATCACAATATGATTCTCTTTTTAAACTGTTCCTTAAAACACTAGTGCTTAGGAAATCTATTGGAGGCAGAAGCAGTCAAGGGTAGCTTAGGGTTAGGGTTAGGGTTAGGGTGAGGGTTAGGGTACGGCTTAGGGTACGGGTTCGGGGAGGGTTTCGGGTAGGGCGTAGGGTATGGGTTAGGGTTAGGGTTAGGGTTAGTGTTAGGGTTAGGGCTCGGTTTAGGGTACGGGTTAGGATTAGGGTACTCGTTAGGGTTAGGGTAGCGGTTAGGGTTAGGGTACGCGTTAGGGTGAGGGTAGTTATTAAACCTATCCCACTCTCTAGATACCCCTTAGCACGTAAAGGAATATTATTTGGGGATCCAGCCATGGAGAAGAGTTTAGACACTAGGAGAAGATAAGGAACACACCCATTATCACGAAATCACATTAGGATTCTCTTTTTAACCTGTTCCTTAAAACACTAGTGCTTAGGAAATCTATTGGAGGCAGAAGCAGTCAAGGGTAGCTTAGGGTTAGGGTTAGGGTTAGGGTGAGGGTTAGGGTACGGCTTAGGGTACGGGTTCGGGGAGGGGTTCGGGTAGGGCGTAGGGTATGGGTTAGGGTTAGGGTTAGGGCTAGTGTTAGGGTTAGGGCTCGGTTTAGGGTACGGGTTAGGATTAGGGTACGCGTTAGGGTTAGGGTAGGGGTTAGGGTTAGGGTACGCGTTAGGGTGAGGGTAGTTATTAAACCTATCCCACTCTCTAGATACCCCTTAGCACGTAAAGGAATATTATTTGGGGGTCCAGCCATGGAGAAGAGTTTAGACACGAGGAGAAGATAAGGAACACACCCATTATCAAGAAATCACATTAGGATTCTCTTTTTAACCTGTTCCTTAAAACACTAGTGCTTAGGAAATCTATTGGAGGCAGAAGACGTCAAGGGTAGCTTAGGGTTAGGGTTAGGGTTAGGGTGAGGGTTAGGGTACGGTTTAGGGTACGGGTTCAGGGAGGGGTTCGGGTAGGGCGTAGGGTATGGGTTAGGGTTAGGGTTAGAGTTAGTGTTAGGGTTAGGGCTCGGTTTAGGGTACGGGTTTGGATTAGGGTACGCGCTAGGGTTAGGGTAGGGTTTAGGGTTAGGGTACGCGTTAGGGTGAGGGTAGTTATTAAACCTATCACACTCTCTAGATAACCCTTAGCACATAAAGGAATATTATTTGGGTGTCCAGCCATGGAGAAGAGTTTAGACACGAGGAGAAGATAAGGAACACACCCATTATCAAGAAATCACATTAGGATTCTCTTTTTAACATGTTCCTTAAAACACTAGTGCTTAGGAAATCTCTTGGAGGCAGAAGCCGTCAAGGGTAGCTTAGGGTTAGGGTTAGGGTTAGGGTGAGGGTTAGGGTACGGCTTAGGGTACGGTTTCGGGGAGGGGTTCGGGTAGGGCGTAGGGTATGGGTTAGGGTTAGGGTTAGGGCTCGGTTTAGGGTACAGGTTAGGATTAGGGTACGCGTTAGGGTTAGGGTAGGGGTTAGGGTTAGTGTACGCGTTCGGGAGAGGGTAGTTATTAAACCTATCCCACTCTCTAGTTACCCCTTAGCACGTACAGGAATATTATTGTGGGTCCAGCCATGGAGAAGAGTTTAGACACTAGGAGAAGATAAGGAACACTCCCATTATCACGAAATCACATTAGGATTCTCTTTTTAACCTGTTCCTTAAAACACTAGTGCTTAGGAAATCTATTGGAGGCAGAAGCAGTCAAGGGTAGCTTAGGGTTAGGGTTAGGGTTAGGGTGAGGGTTAGGGTATTGCTTAGGGTACGGGTTCGGGGAGGGGTTCGGGTAGGGCGTAGGGTATGGGTTAGGGTTAGGGTTAGGGCTAGTGTTAGGGTTAGGGCTCGGTTTAGGGTATGGGTTAGGATTAGGGTACGCGTTAGGGTTAGGGTAGGGGTTAGGGTTAGGGTACGCGTTAGGGTGAGGGTAGTTATTAAACCTATCCCACTCTCTAGATACCCCTTAGCACGTAAAGGAATATTATTTGGGGGTCCAGCCATGGAGAAGAGTTTAGACACGAGGAGAAGATAAGGAACACACGCATTATCAAGAAATCACATTAGGATTCTCTTTTTAACCTGTTCCTTAAAACACTAGTGCTTAGCAAATCTATTGGAGGCATAAGCCGTCAAGGGTAGCTTAGGGTTAGGGTTAGGGTTAGGGTGAGGGTTAGGGTACGGCTTAGGGTACGGGTTCGGGGAGGGGTTCGGATAGGGCGTAGGCTATGGGTTAGGGTTAGTGTTAGGGTTAATGTTAGGGTTAGGGCTCGGTTTAGGGTACGGGTTAGGATTAGGGTACGCGTTAGGGTTAGGGTTGGGGTTAGGGTTAGGGTATGCGATAGGGTGAGGTTAGTTATTAAACCTATCCCACTCTCTAGATACCCCTTAGCACGTAAAGGAATATTATTTGGGGGTCCAGCCATGGAGAAGAGTTTAGACACTAGGAGAAGATAAGGAACACACCCATTATCAAGAAATCACATTAGGATTCTCTTTTTAACCTGTTCCTTAAAACACTAGTGCTTAGGAAATCTATTGGAGGCAGAAGCAGTCAAGGGTAGCTTAGGGTTAGGGTTAGGGTTAGGGTGAGGGTTAGGGTACGGCTTACGATACGGGTTCGGGGAGGGGTTCGGGTAGGGCGTAGGGTATGGGTTAGGGTTAGGGTTAGGGCTAGTGTTAGGGTTAGGGCTCGGTTTAGGGTACGGGTTAGGATTAGGGTATGCGTTAGGGTTAGGGTAGGGGTTAGGGTTAGGATACGCTTTAGGGTGAGGGTAGTTATTAAACCTATCCCACTCTCTAGATACCCCTTAGCACGTAAAGGAATATTATTTGTGGGTCCAGCCATGGAGAAGGGTTTAGACACTAGGAGAAGATAAGGAACACACCCATTATCAAGAAATCACAATATGATTCTCTTTTTAAACTGTTCCTTAAAACACTAGTGCTTAGGAAATCTATTGGAGGCAGAAGCAGTCAAGGGTAGCTTAGGGTTAGGGTTAGGGTTAGGGTGAGGGTTAGGGTACGGCTTAGGGTACGGGTTCGGGGAGGGGTTCGGGTAGGGCGTAGGGTATGGGTTAGGGTTAGGGTTAGGGCTAGT
This sequence comes from Balaenoptera acutorostrata, assembly GCF_949987535.1. Classification (NCBI taxonomy): domain Eukaryota; kingdom Metazoa; phylum Chordata; class Mammalia; order Artiodactyla; family Balaenopteridae; genus Balaenoptera; species Balaenoptera acutorostrata. The sequence goes on along the minus strand of NW_026646243.1, from coordinate 138,049 downwards.
GTTAGGGTTAGGGCTCGGTTTAGGGTACGGGTTAGGATTAGGGTACGCGTTAGGGTTAGGGTAGGGGTTAGGGTTAGGGTACGCGTTAGGGTGAGGGTAGTTATTAAACCTATCCCACTCTCTAGATACCCCTTAGCACGTAAAGGAATATTATTTGGGGGTCCAGCCATGGAGAAGAGTTTAGACACGAGGAGAAGATAAGGAACACACCCATTATCAAGAAATCACATTAGGATTCTCTTTTTAACCTGTTCCTTAAAACACTAGTGCTTAGGAAATCTATTGGAGGCAGAAGACGTCAAGGGTAGCTTAGGGTTAGGGTTAGGGTTAGGGTGAGGGTTAGGGTACGGTTTAGGGTACGGGTTCAGGGAGGGGTTCGGGTAGGGCGTAGGGTATGGGTTAGGGTTAGGGTTAGAGTTAGTGTTAGGGTTAGGGCTCGGTTTAGGGTACGGGTTTGGATTAGGGTACGCGCTAGGGTTAGGGTAGGGTTTAGGGTTAGGGTACGCGTTAGGGTGAGGGTAGTTATTAAACCTATCACACTCTCTAGATAACCCTTAGCACATAAAGGAATATTATTTGGGTGTCCAGCCATGGAGAAGAGTTTAGACACGAGGAGAAGATAAGGAACACACCCATTATCAAGAAATCACATTAGGATTCTCTTTATAACATGTTCCTTAAAACACTAGTGCTTAGGAAATCTCTTGGAGGCAGAAGCCGTCAAGGGTAGCTTAGGGTTAGGGTTAGGGTTAGGGTGAGGGTTAGGGTACGGCTTAGGGTACGGTTTCGGGGAGGGGTTCGGGTAGGGCGTAGGGTATGGGTTAGGGTTAGGGTTAGGGCTCGGTTTAGGGTACAGGTTAGGATTAGGGTACGCGTTAGGGTTAGGGTAGGGGTTAGGGTTAGTGTACGCGTTCGGGTGAGGGTAGTTATTAAACCTATCCCACTCTCTAGATACCCCTTAGCACGTACAGGAATATTATTGGGGGTCCAGCCATGGAGAAGAGTTTAGACACTAGGAGAAGATAAGGAACACTCCCATTATCACGAAATCACATTAGGATTCTCTTTTTAACCTGTTCCTTAAAACACTAGTGCTTAGGAAATCTATTGGAGGCAGAAGCAGTCAAGGGTAGCTTAGGGTTAGGGTTAGGGTTAGGGTGAGGGTTAGGGTATTGCTTAGGGTACGGGTTCGGGGAGGGGTTCGGGTAGGGCGTAGGGTATGGGTTAGGGTTAGGGTTAGGACTAGTGTTAGGGTTAGGGCTCGGTTTAGGGTATGGGTTAGGATTAGGGTACGCGTTAGGGTTAGGGTAGGGGTTAGGGTTAGGGTACGCGTTAGGGTGAGGGTAGTTATTAAACCTATCCCACTCTCTAGATACCCCTTAGCACGTAAAGGAATATTATTTGGGGGTCCAGCCATGGAGAAGAGTTTAGACACGAGGAGAAGATAAGGAACACACGCATTATCAAGAAATCACATTAGGATTCTCTTTTTAACCTGTTCCTTAAAACACTAGTGCTTAGCAAATCTATTGGAGGCAGAAGCCGTCAAGGGTAGCTTAGGGTTAGGGTTAGGGTTAGGGTGAGGGTTAGGGTACGGCTTAGGGTACGGGTTCGGGGAGGGGTTCGGATAGGGCGTAGGCTATGGGTTAGGGTTAGTGTTAGGGTTAGTGTTAGGGTTAGGGCTCGGTTTAGGGTACGGGTTAGGATTAGGGTACGCGTTAGGGTTAGGGTAGGGGTTAGGGTTAGGGTATGCGATAGGGTGAGGTTAGTTATTAAACCTATCCCACTCTCTAGATACCCCTTAGCACGTAAAGGAATATTATTTGGGGGTCCAGCCATGGAGAAGAGTTTAGACACTAGGAGAAGATAAGGAACACACCCATTATCAAGAAATCACATTAGGATTCTCTTTTTAACCTGTTCCTTAAAACACTAGTGCTTAGGAAATCTATTGGAGGCAGAAGCAGTCAAGGGTAGCTTAGGGTTAGGGTTAGGGTTAGGGTGAGGGTTAGGGTACGGCTTACGATACGGGTTCGGGGAGGGGTTCGGGTAGGGCGTAGGGTATGGGTTAGGGTTAGGGTTAGGGCTAGTGTTAGGGTTAGGGCTCGGTTTAGGGTACGGGTTAGGATTAGGGTATGCGTTAGGGTTAGGGTAGGGGTTAGGGTTAGGATACGCTTTAGGGTGAGGGTATTTATTAAACCTATCCCACTCTCTAGATACCCCTTAGCACGTAAAGGAATATTATTTGTGGGTCCAGCCATGGAGAAGGGTTTAGACACTAGGAGAAGATAAGGAACACACCCATTATCAAGAAATCACAATATGATTCTCTTTTTAAACTGTTCCTTAAAACACTAGTGCTTAGGAAATCTATTGGAGGCAGAAGCAGTCAAGGGTAGCTTAGGGTTAGGGTTAGGGTTAGTGTGAGGGTTAGGGTACGGCTTAGGGTACGGGTTCGGGGAGGGTTTCGGGTAGGGCGTAGGGTATGGGTTAGGGTTAGGGTTAGGGTTAGTGTTAGGGTTAGGGCTCGGTTTAGGGTACGGGTTAGGATTAGGGTACGCGTTAGGGTTAGGGTAGGGGTTAGGGTTAGGGTACGCGTTAGGGTGAGGGTAGTTATTAAACCTATCCCACTCTCTAGATACCCCTTAGCACGTAAAGGAATATTATTTGGGGGTCCAGCCATGGAGAAGAGTTTAGACACGAGGAGAAGATAAGGAACACACCCATTATCAAGAAATCACATTAGGATTCTCTTTTTAACCTGTTCCTTAAAACACTAGTGCTTAGGAAATCTATTGGAGGCAGAAGCCGTCAAGGGTAGCTTAGGGTTAGGGTTAGGGTTAGGGTGAGGATTAGGGTACGGTTTAGGGTACGGGTTCAGGGAGGGGTTCGGGTAGGGCGTAGGGTATGGGTTAGGGTTAGGGTTAGAGTTAATGTTAGGGTTAGGGCTCGGTTTAGGGTACGGGTTAGGATAACGGTACGCGCTAGGGTTAGGGTAGGGGTTAGGGTTAGGGTACGCGTTAGGGTGAGGCTAGTTATTAAACCTATCACACTCTCTAGATAACCCTTAGCACATAAAGGAATATTATTTGGGGGTCCAGCCATGGAGAAGAGTTTAGACACGAGGAGAAGATAAGGAACACACCCATTATCAAGAAATCACATTAGGATTCTCTTTTTAACATGTTCCTTAAAACACTAGTGCTTAGGAAATCTCTTGGAGGCAGAAGCCGTCAAGGGTAGCTTAGGGTTAGGGTTAGGGTTAGGGTGAGGGTTAGGGTACGGCTTAGGGTACGGTTTCGGGGAGGGGTTCGGATAGGGCGTAGGGTATGGGTTAGGGTTAGGGTTAGGGCTCGGTTTAGGGTACAGGTTAGGATTAGGGTACGCGTTAGGGTTAGGGTAGGTTTTATGGTTAGTGTACGCGTTCGGGTGAGGGTAGTTATTAAACCTATCCCACTCTCTAGATACCCCTTAGCACGTACAGGAATATTATTGGGGGTCCAGCCATGGAGAAGAGTTTAGACACTAGGAGAAGATAAGGAACACTCCCATTATCAGGAAATCACATTAGGATTCTCTTTTTAACCTGTTCCTTAAAACACTAGTGCTTAGGAAATCTATTGGAGGCAGAAGCAGTCAAGGGTAGCTTAGGTTTAGGGTGAGGGTTAGGGTGAGGGTTAGGGTATTGCTTAGGGTACGGGTTCGGGGAGGGGTTCGGGTAGGGCGTAGGGTATGGGTTAGGGTTAGGGTTAGGGCTAGTGTTAGGGTTAGGGCTCGGTTTAGGGTACGGGTTAGGATTAGTGTACGCGTTAGGGTTAGGGTAGGGGTTAGGGTTAGGGTACGCGTTAGGGTGAGGGTAGTTATTAAACCTATCCCACTCTCTAGATACCCCTTAGCACGTAAAGGAATATTATTTGGGGGTCCAGCCATGGAGAAGAGTTTAGACACGAGGAGAAGATAAGGAACACACCCATTATCAAGAAATCACATTAGGATTCTCTTTTTAACCTGTTCCTTAAAACACTAGTGCTTAGCAAATCTATCGGAGGCAGAAGCCGTCAAGGGTAGCTTAGGGTTAGGGTTAGGGTTAGGGTGAGGGTTAGGGTACGGCTTAGGGTACGGGTTCGGGGAGGGGTTCGGGTAGGGCGTAGGGTATGGGTTAGGGTTAGGGTTAGGGCTCGGTTTAGGGTACAGGTTAGGATTAGGGTACGCGTTAGGGTTAGGGTAGGGGTTAGGGTTAGTGTACGCGTTCGGGTGAGGGTAGTTATTAAACCTATCCCACTCTCTAGATACCCCTTAGCACGTACAGGAATATTATTGGGGGTCCAGCCATGGAGAAGAGTTTAGACAGTAGGAGAAGATAAGGAACACTCCCATTATCACGAAATCACATTAGGATTCTCTTTTTAACCTGTTCCTTAAAACACTAGTGCTTAGGAAATCTATTGGAGGCAGAAGCAGTCAAGGGTAGCTTAGGGTTAGGGTTAGGGTTAGGGTGAGGGTTAGGGTACGGTTTAGGGTACGGGTTCAGGGAGGGGTTCGGGTAGGGCGTAGGGTATGGGTTAGGGTTAGGGTTAGAGTTAGTGTTAGGGTTAGGGCTCGGTTTAGGGTACGGGTTAGGATTAGGGTACACGCTAGGGTTAGGGTAGGGGTTAGGGTTAGGGTACGCGTTAGGGTGAGGGTAGTTATTAAACCTATCCCACTCTCTAGATACCCCTTAGCACGTACAGGAATATTATTGGGGGTCCAGCCATGGAAAAGAGTTTAGACACTAGGAGAAGATAAGGAACACACCCATTATCACGAAATCACATTAGGATTCTCTTTTTAACCTGTTCCTTAAAACACTAGTGCTTAGGAAATCTATTGGAGGCAGAAGCAGTCAAGGGTAGCTTAGGGTTAGGGTTAGGGTTAGGGTGAGGGTTAGGGTACGGGTTAGGATTAGGGTACGCGTTAGTGTTAGGGTAGGGGTTAGGGTTAGGGTACGCTTTAGGGTGAGGGTAGTTATTAAACCTATCCCACTCTCTAGATACCCCTTAGCACGTAAAGGAATATTATTTGGGGGTCCAGCCATGGAGAAGGGTTTAGACACTAGGAGAAGATAAGGAACACACCCATTATCAAGAAATCACAATATGATTCTCTTTTTAAACGGTTCCTTAAAACACTAGTGGTTAGGAAACCTATTGGAGGCAGAAGCAGTCAAGGGTAGCTTAGGGTTAGGGTTAGGGTTAGGGTGAGGTTTAGGGTACGGCTTAGGGTACGGTTTCGGGGAGGGGTTCGGGTAGGGCGTAGGCTATGGTTTAGGGTTAGAGTTAGGGTTAGTGTTAGGGTTAGGGCTCGGTTTAGGGTACGGGTTAGGAGTAGGGTACTCGTTAGGGTTAGCGTAGCGGTTAGGGTTAGGCTACGCGTTAGGGTGAGGGTAGTTATTAAACCTATCACATTCTCTAGATACACCTTAGCACGTAAAGGAATATTATTTGGGGGTCCAGCCATGGAGAAGAGTTTAGACACTAGGAGAAGATAAGGAACACACCCATTATCACGAAATCACATTAGGATTCTCTTTTTAACCTGTTCCTTAAAACACTAGTGCTTAGGAAATCTATTGGAGGCAGAAGCAGTCAAGGGTAGCTTAGGGTTAGGGTTAGGGTTAGGGCTAGTGTTAGGGTTAGGGCTCGGTTTAGGGTACGGGTTAGGATTAGGGTACGCGTTAGGGTTAGGGTAGGGGTTAGGGTTAGGGTACGCGTTAGGGTGAGGGTAGTTATTAAACCTATCCCACTCTCTAGATACCCCTTAGCACGTAAAGGAATATTATTTGGGGGTCCAGCCATGGAGAAGAGTTTAGACACGAGGAGAAGATAAGGAACACACCCATTATCAAGAAATCACATTAGGATTCTCTTTTTAACCTGTTCCTTAAAACACTAGTGCTTAGGAAATCTATTGGAGGCAGAAGCCGTCAAGGGTAGCTTAGGGTTAGGGTTAGGGTTAGGGTGAGGGTTAGGGTACGGTTTAGGGTACGGGTTCAGGGAGGGGTTCGGGTTGGGCGTAGGGTATGGGTTAGGGTTAGGGTTAGAGTTAGTGTTAGGGTTAGGGCTCGGTTTAGGGTACGGGTTAGGATTAGGGTACGCGCTAGGGTTAGCGTAGGGGTTAGGGTTAGGGTACGCATTAGGGTGAGGGTAGTTATTAAACCTATCACACTCTCTAGATAACCCTTAGCACATAAAGGAATATTATTTGGGGGTCCAGCCATGGAGAAGAGTTTAGACACGAGGAGAAGATAAGGAACACACCCATTATCAAGAAATCACATTAGGATTCTCTTTTTAACATGTTCCTTAAAACACTAGTGCTTAGGAAATCTCTTGGAGGCAGAAGCCGTCAAGGGTAGCTTAGGGTTAGGGTTAGGGTTAGGGTGAGGGTTAGGGTACGGCTTAGGGTACGGGTTCGGGGAGGGGTTCGGGTAGGGCGTAGGGTATGTGTTAGGGTTAGGGTTAGGGCTCGGTTTAGGGTACAGGTTAGGATTAGGGTACGCGTTAGGGTTAGGGTAGGGGTTAGGGTTAGTGTACGCGTTCGGGTGAGGGTAGTTATTAAACCTATCCCACTCTCTAGATACCCCTTAGCACGTACAGTAATATTATTGGGGGTCCAGCCATGGAGAAGAGTTTAGACACTAGGAGAAGATAAGGAACACTCCCATTATCACGAAATCACATTAGGATTCTCTTTTTAACCTGTTCCTTAAAACACTAGTGCTTAGGAAATCTAGTGGAGGCAGAAGCAGTCAAGGGTAGCTTAGGGTTAGGGTTAGGGTTAGGGTGAGGGTTAGGGTATTGCGTAGGGTACGGGTTCGGGGAGGGGTTCGGGTAGGGCGTAGGGTATGGGTTAGGGTTAGGGTTAGGGCTAGTGTTAGGGTTAGGGCTCGGTTTAGGGTACGGGTTAGGATTAGGGTACGCGTTAGTGTTACTGTAGGGGTTAGGGTTAGGGTACGCGTTAGGGTGAGGGTAGTTATTAAACCTATCCCACTCTCTAGATACCCCTTAGCACGTATAGGAATATTATTTGGGGATCCAGCCATGGAGAAGAGTTTAGACACTAGGAGAAGATAAGGAACACACCCATTATCAGGAAATCACATTAGGATTCTCTTTTTAACCTGTTCCTTAAAACACTAGTGCTTAGGAAATCTATTGGAGGCAGAAGCAGTCAAGGGTAGCTTAGGGTTAGGGTTAGGGTTAGGGTGAGGGTTAGGGTACGGCTTAGGGTACGGGTTCGGGGAGGGGTTCGGGTAGGGCGTAGGGTATGGGTTAGGGTTAGGGTTAGGGCTAGTGTTAGGGTTAGGGCTCGGTTTAGGGTACGGGTTAGGATTAGGGTACGCGTTAGGGTTAGGGTAGGGGTTAGGGTTAGGGTACGCGTTAGGGTGAGGGTAGTTATTAAACCTATCCCACTCTCTAGATACCCCTTAGCACGTAAAGGAATATTATTTGGGGGTCCAGCCATGGAGAAGAGTTTAGACACGAGGAGAAGATAAGGAACACACCCATTATCAAGAAATCACATTAGGATTCTCTTTTTAACCTGTTCCTTAAAACACTAGTGCTTACGAAATCTATTGGAGGCAGAAGACGTCAAGGGTAGCTTAGGGTTAGGGTTAGGGTTAGGGTGAGGGTTAGGGTACGGTTTAGGGTACGGGTTCAGGGAGGGGTTCGGGTAGGGCGTAGGGTATGGGTTAGGGTTAGGGTTAGAGTTAGTGTTAGGTTTAGGGCTCGGTTTAGGGTACGGGTTTGGATTAAGGTACGCGCTAGGGTTAGGGTAGGGTTTAGGGTTAGGGTACGCGTTAGGGTGAGGGTAGTTATTAAACCTATCACACTCTCTAGATAACCCTTAGCACATAAAGGAATATTATTTGGGTGTCCAGCCATGGAGAAGAGTTTAGACACGAGGAGAAGATAAGGAACACACCCATTATCAAGAAATCACATTAGGATTCTCTTTTTAACATGTTCCTTAAAACACTAGTGCTTAGGAAATCTCTTGAGGCAGAAGCCGTCAAGGGTAGCTTAGGGTTAGGGTTAGGGTTAGGGTGAGGGTTAGGGTACGGCTTAGGGTACGGTTTCGGGGAGGGGTTCGGGTAGGGCGTAGGGTATGGGTTAGGGTTAGGGTTAGGGCTCGGTTTAGGGTACAGGTTAGGATTAGGGTACGCGTTAGGGTTAGGGTAGGGGTTAGGGTTAGTGTACGCGTTCGGGAGAGGGTAGTTATTAAACCTATCCCACTCTCTAGATACCCCTTAGCACGTACAGGAATATTATTGGGGGTCCAGCCATGGAGAAGAGTTTAGACACTAGGAGAAGATAAGGAAAACTCCCATTATCACGAAATCACATTAGGATTCTCTTTTTAACCTGTTCCTTAAAACACTAGTGCTTAGGAAATCTATTGGAGGCAGAAGCAGTCAAGGGTAGCTTAGGGTTAGGGTTAGGGTTAGGGTGAGGGTTAGGGTATTGCTTAGGGTACGGGTTCGGGGAGGGGTTCGGGTAGGGCGTAGGGTATGGGTTATGGTTAGGGTTAGGGCTAGTGTTAGGGTTAGGGCTCGGTTTAGGGTATGGGTTAGGATTAGGGTACGCGTTAGGGTTAGGGTAGGGGTTAGGGTTAGGGTACGCGTTAGGGTGAGGGTAGTTATTAAACCTATCCCACTCTCTAGATACCCCTTAGCACGTAAAGGAATATTATTTGGGGGTCCAGCCATGGAGAAGAGTTTAGACACGAGGAGAAGATAAGGAACACACGCATTATCAAGAAATCACATTAGGATTCTCTTTTTAACCTGTTCCTTAAAACACTAGTGCTTAGCAAATCTATTGGAGGCAGAAGCCGTCAAGGGTAGCTTAGGGTTAGGGTTAGGGTTAGGGTGAGGGTTAGGGTACGGCTTAGGGTACGGGTTCGGGGAGGGGTTCGGATAGGGCGTAGGCTATGGGTTAGGGTTAGTGTTAGGGTTAATGTTAGGGTTAGGGCTCGGTTTAGGGTACGGGTTAGGATTAGGGTACGCGTTAGGGTTAGGGTAGGGGTTAGGGTTAGGGTATGCGATAGGGTGAGGTTAGTTATTAAACCTATCCCACTCTCTAGATACCCCTTAGCACGTAAAGGAATATTATTTGGGGGTCCAGCCATGGAGAAGAGTTTAGACACTAGGAGAAGATAAGGAACACACCCATTATCAAGAAATCACATTAGGATTCTCTTTTAACCTGTTCCTTAAAACACTAGTGCTTAGGAAATCTATTGGAGGCAGAAGCAGTCAAGGGTAGCTTAGGGTTAGGGTTAGGGTTAGGTTGAGGGTTAGGGTACGGCTTAGGGTACGGGTTCGGGGAGGGGTTCCGGTAGGGCGTAGGCTATGGGTTAGGGTTAGTGTTAGGGTTAGTGTTAGGGTTAGGGCTCGGTTTAGGGTACGGGTTAGGATTAGGGTACGCGTTAGGGTTAGGGTAGGGGTTAGGGTTAGGGTATGCGATAGGGTGAGGTTAGTTATTAAACCTATCCCACTCTCTAGATACCCCTTAGCACGTAAAAGGAATATTATTTGGGGGTCCAGCCATGGAGAAGAGTTTAGACACTAGGAGAAGATAAGGAACACACCCATTATCAAGAAATCACATTAGGATTCTCTTTTTAACCTGTTCCTTAAAACACTAGTGCTTAGGAAATCTATTGGAGGCAGAAGCCGTCAAGGGTAGCTTAGGGTTAGGGTTAGGGTTAGGGTGAGGGTTAGGGTACGGCTTACGATACGGGTTCGGGGAGGGGTTCGGGTAGGGCGTAGGGTATGGGTTAGGGTTAGGGTTAGGGCTAGTGTTAGGGTTAGGGCTCGGTTTAGGGTACGGGTTAGGATTAGGGTATGCGTTAGGGTTAGGGTAGGGGTTAGGGTTAGGATACGCTTTAGGGTGAGGGTAGTTATTAAACCTATCCCACTCTCTAGATACCCCTTAGCACGTAAAGGAATATTATTTGTGGGTCCAGCCATGGAGAAGGGTTTAGACACTAGGAGAAGATAAGGAACACACCCATTATCAAGAAATCACAATATGATTCTCTTTTTAAACTGTTCTTTAAAACACTAGTGCTTAGGAAATCTATTGGAGGCAGAAGCAGTCAAGGGTAGCTTAGGGTTAGGGTTAGGGTTAGGGTGAGGGTTAGGGTACGGCTTAGGGTACGGGTTCGGGGAGGGGTTCGGGTAGGCGTAGGGTATGGGTTAGGGTTAGGGTTAGGGCTAGTGTTAGGGTTAGGGCTCGGTTTAGGGTACAGGGTTAGGATTAGGGTACGCGTTAGTGTTAGGGTAGGGTTAGAGTTAGGGTACGCTTTAGGGTGAGGGTAGTTATTAAACCTATCCCACTCTCTAGATACCCCTTAGCACGTACAGGAATATTATTTGGGGGTCCAGCCATGGAGAAGAGTTTAGACACTAGGAGAAGATAAGGAACACACCCATTATCAAGAAATCACCATATGATTCTCTTTTTAAACTGTTCCTTAAAACACTAGTGCTTAGGAAATCTATTGGAGGCAGAAGCAGTCAAGGGTAGCGTAGGGTTAGGGTTAGGGTTAGGGTGAGGGTTCCGGTACGGCTTAGGGTACGGGTTCGGGGAGGGGTTCCGGTAGGGCGTAGGCTATGGGTTAGGGGTTAGTGTTAGGGTTAGTGTTAGGGTTAGGGCTCGGTTTAGGGTATGGGTTAGGATTAGGGTACGCGTTAGGGTTAGGGTAGGGGTTAGGGTTAGGGTATGCGATAGGGTGAGGTTAGTTATTAAACCTATCCCACTCTCTAGATACCCCTTAGCACGTAAAGGAATATTATTTGGGGGTCCAGCCATGGAGAAGAGTTTAGACACTAGGAGAAGATAAGGAACACACCCATTATCAAGAAATCACATTAGGATTCTCTTTTTAACCTGTTCCTTAAAACACTAGTGCTTAGGAAATCTATTGGAGGCAGAAGCCGTCAAGGGTAGCTTAGGGTTAGGGTTAGGGTTAGGGTGAGGGTTAGGGTACGGCTTACGATACGGGTTCGGGGAGGGGTTCGGGTAGGGCGTAGGGTATGGGTTAGGGTTAGGGTTAGGGCTAGTGTTAGGGTTAGGGCTCGGTTTAGGGTACGGGTTAGGATTAGGGTATGCGTTAGGGTTAGGGTAGGGGTTAGGGTTAGGATACGCTTTAGGGTGAGGGTAGTTATTAAACCTATCCCACTCTCTAGATACCCCTTAGCACGTAAAGGAATATTATTTGTGGGTCCAGCCATGGAGAAGGGTTTAGACACTAGGAGAAGATAAGGAACACACCCATTATCAAGAAATCACAATATGATTCTCTTTTTAAACTGTTCCTTAAAACACTAGTGCTTAGGAAATCTATTGGAGGCAGAAGCAGTCAAGGGTAGCTTAGGGTTAGGGTTAGGGTTAGGGTGAGGGTTAGGGTACGGCTTAGGGTACGGGTTCGGGGAGGGTTTCGTGTAGGGCGTAGGGTATGGGTTAGGGTTAGGGTTAGGGTTAGTGTTAGGGTTAGGGCTCGGTTTAGGGTACGGGTTAGGATTAGGGTACTCGTTAGGGTTAGGGTAGCGGTTAGGGTTAGGGTACGCGTTAGGGTGAGGGTAGTTATTAAACCTATCACACTCTCTAGATACCCCTTAGCACGTAAAGGAATATTATTTGGGGATCCAGCCATGGAGAAGAGTTTAGACACTAGGAGAAGATAAGGAACACACCCATTATCACGAAATCACATTAGGATTCTCTTTTTAACCTGTTCCTTAAAACACTAGTGCTTAGGAAATCTATTGGAGGCAGAAGCAGTCAAGGGTAGCTTAGGGTTAGGGTTAGGGTTAGGGTGAGGGTTAGGGTACGGCTTAGGGTACGGGTTCGGGGAGGGGTTCGGGTAGGGCGTAGGGTATGGGTTAGGGTTAGGGTTAGGGCTAGTGTTAGGGTTAGGGCTCGGTTTAGGGTACGGGTTAGGATTAGGGTACGCGTTAGGGTTAGGGTAGGGGTTAGGGTTAGGGTACGCGTTAGGGTGAGGGTAGTTATTAAACCTATCCCACTCTCTAGATACCCCTTAGCACGTAAAGGAATATTATTTGGGGGTCCAGCCATGGAGAAGAGTTTAGACACGAGGAGAAGATAAGGAACACACCCATTATCAAGAAATCACATTAGGATTCTCTTTTTAACCTGTTCCTTAAAACACTAGTGCTTAGGAAATCTATTGGAGGCAGAAGACGTCAAGGGTAGCTTAGGGTTAGGGTTAGGGTTAGGGTGAGGGTTAGGGTACGGTTTAGGGTACGGGTTCAGGGAGGGGTTCGGGTAGGGCGTAGGGTATGGGTTAGGGTTAGGGTTAGAGTTAGTGTTAGGGTTAGGGCTCGGTTTAGGGTACGGGTTTGGATTAGGGTACGCGCTAGGGTTAGGGTAGGGTTTAGGGTTAGGGTACGCGTTAGGGTGAGGGTAGTTATTAAACCTATCACACTCTCTAGATAACCCTTAGCACATAAAGGAATATTATTTGGGTGTCCAGCCATGGAGAAGAGTTTAGACACGAGGAGAAGATAAGGAACACACCCATTATCAAGAAATCACATTAGGATTCTCTTTTTAACATGTTCCTTAAAACACTAGTGCTTAGGAAATCTCTTGGAGGCAGAAGCCGTCAAGGGTAGCTTAGGGTTAGGGTTAGGGTTAGGGTGAGGGTTAGGGTACGGCTTAGGGTACGGTTTCGGGGAGGGGTTCGGGTAGGGCGTAGGGTATGGGTTAGGGTTAGGGTTAGGGCTCGGTTTAGGGTACAGGTTAGGATTAGGGTACGCGTTAGGGTTAGGGTAGGGGTTAGGGTTAGTGTACGCGTTCGGGAGAGGGTAGTTATTAAACCTATCCCACTCTCTAGATACCCCTTAGCACGTACAGGAATATTATTGGGGGTCCAGCCATGGAGAAGAGTTTAGACACTAGGAGAAGATAAGGAACACTCCCATTATCACGAAATCACATTAGGATTCTCTTTTTAACCTGTTCCTTAAAACACTAGTGCTTAGGAAATCTATTGGAGGCAGAAGCAGTCAAGGGTAGCTTAGGGTTAGGGTTAGGGTTAGGGTGAGGGTTAGGGTATTGCTTAGGGTACGGGTTCGGGGAGGGGTTCGGGTAGGGCGTAGGGTATGGGTTAGGGTTAGGGTTAGGGCTAGTGTTAGGGTTAGGGCTCGGTTTAGGGTATGGGTTAGGATTAGGGTACGCGTTAGGGTTAGGGTAGGGGTTAGGGTTAGGGTACGCGTTAGGGTGAGGGTAGTTATTAAACCTATCCCACTCTCTAGATACCCCTTAGCACGTAAAGGAATATTATTTGGGGGTCCAGCCATGGAGAAGAGTTTAGACACGAGGAGAAGATAAGGAACACACGCATTATCAAGAAATCACATTAGGATTCTCTTTTTAACCTGTTCCTTAAAACACTAGTGCTTAGCAAATCTATTGGAGGCATAAGCCGTCAAGGGTAGCTTAGGGTTAGGGTTAGGGTTAGGGTGAGGGTTAGGGTACGGCTTAGGGTACGGGTTCGGGGAGGGGTTCGGATAGGGCGTAGGCTATGGGTTAGGGTTAGTGTTAGGGTTAATGTTAGGGTTAGGGCTCGGTTTAGGGTACGGGTTAGGATTAGGGTACGCGTTAGGGTTAGGGTAGGGGTTAGGGTTAGGGTATGCGATAGGGTGAGGTTAGTTATTAAACCTATCCCACTCTCTAGATACCCCTTAGCACGTAAAGGAATATTATTTGGGGGTCCAGCCATGGAGAAGAGTTTAGACACTAGGAGAAGATAAGGAACACACCCATTATCAAGAAATCACATTAGGATTCTCTTTTTAACCTGTTCCTTAAAACACTAGTGCTTAGGAAATCTATTGGAGGCAGAAGCAGTCAAGGGAAGCTTAGGGTTAGGGTTAGGGTTAGGGTGAGGGTTAGGGTACGGCTTACGATACGGGTTCGGGGAGGGGTTCGGGTAGGGCGTAGGGTATGGGTTAGGGTTAGGGTTAGGGCTAGTGTTAGGGTTAGGGCTCGGTTTAGGGTACGGGTTAGGATTAGGGTATGCGTTAGGGTTAGGGTAGGGGTTAGGGTTAGGATACGCTTTAGGGTGAGGGTAGTTATTAAACCTATCCCACTCTCTAGATACCCCTTAGCACGTAAAGGAATATTATTTGTGGGTCCAGCCATGGAGAAGGGTTTAGACACTAGGAGAAGATAAGGAACACACCCATTATCAAGAAATCACAATATGATTCTCTTTTTAAACTGTTCCTTAAAACACTAGTGCTTAGGAAATCTATTGGAGGCAGAAGCAGTCAAGGGTAGCTTAGGGTTAGGGTTAGGGTTAGGGTGAGGGTTAGGGTACGGCTTAGGGTACGGGTTCGGGGAGGGGTTCGGGTAGGGCGAAGGGTATGGGTTAGGGTTAGGGTTAGGGCTAGTGTTAGGGTTAGGGCTCGGTTTAGGGTACGGGTTAGGATTAGGGTACGCGTTAGGGTTAGGGTAGGGGTTAGGGTTAGGGTACGCGTTAGGGTGAGGGTAGTTATTAAACCTATCCCACTCTCTAGATACCCCTTAGCACGTAAAGGAATATTATTTGGGGGTCCAGCCATGGAGAAGAGTTTAGACACGAGGAGAAGATAAGGAACACACCCATTATCAAGAAATCACATTAGGATTCTCTTTTTAACCTGTTCCTTAAAACACTAGTGCTTAGGAAATCTCTTGGAGGCAGAAGCCGTCAAGGGTAGCTTAGGGTTAGGGTTAGGGTTAGGGTGAGGGTTAGGGTACGGCTTAGGGTACGGTTTCGGGGAGGGGTTCGGGTAGGGCGTAGGGTATGGGTTAGGGTTAGGGTTAGGGCTCGGTTTAGGGTACAGGTTAGGATTAGGGTACGCGTTAGGGTTAGGGTAGGGGTTAGGGTTAGTGTACGCGTTCGGGTGAGGGTAGTTATTAAACCTATCCCACTCTCTAGATACCCCTTAGCACGTACAGGAATATTATTGGGGGTCCAGCCATGGAGAAGAGTTTAGACACTAGGAGAAGATAAGGAACACTCCCATTATCACGAAATCACATTAGGATTCTCTTTTTAACCTGTTCCTTAAAACACTAGTGCTTAGGAAATCTATTGGAGGCAGAAGCAGTCAAGGGTAGCTTAGGGTTAGGGTTAGGGTTAGGGTGAGGGTTAGGGTATTGCTTAGGGTACGGGTTCGGGGAGGGGTTCGGGTAGGGCGTAGGGTATGGGTTAGGGTTAGGGTTAGGACTAGTGTTAGGGTTAGGGCTCGGTTTAGGGTATGGGTTAGGATTAGGGTACGCGTTAGGGTTAGGGTAGGGGTTAGGGTTAGGGTACGCGTTAGGGTGAGGGTAGTTATTAAACCTATCCCACTCTCTAGATACCCCTTAGCACGTAAAGGAATATTATTTGGGGGTCCAGCCATGGAGAAGAGTTTAGACACGAGGAGAAGATAAGGAACACACGCATTATCAAGAAATCACATTAGGATTCTCTTTTTAACCTGTTCCTTAAAACACTAGTGCTTAGCAAATCTATTGGAGGCAGAAGCCGTCAAGGGTAGCTTAGGGTTAGGGTTAGGGTTAGGGTGAGGGTTAGGGTACGGCTTAGGGTACGGGTTCGGGGAGGGGTTCGGATAGGGCGTAGGCTATGGGTTAGGGTTAGTGTTAGGGTTAGTGTTAGGGTTAGGGCTCGGTTTAGGGTACGGGTTAGGATTAGGGTACGCGTTAGGGTTAGGGTAGGGGTTAGGGTTAGGGTATGCGATAGGGTGAGGTTAGTTATTAAACCTATCCCACTCTCTAGATACCCCTTAGCACGTAAAGGAATATTATTTGGGGGTCCAGCCATGGAGAAGAGTTTAGACACTAGGAGAAGATAAGGAACACACCCATTATCAAGAAATCACATTAGGATTCTCTTTTTAACCTGTTCCTTAAAACACTAGTGCTTAGGAAATCTATTGGAGGCAGAAGCAGTCAAGGGTAGCTTAGGGTTAGGGTTAGGGTTAGGGTGAGGGTTAGGGTACGGCTTACGATACGGGTTCGGGGAGGGGTTCGGGTAGGGCGTAGGGTATGGGTTAGGGTTAGGGTTAGGGCTAGTGTTAGGGTTAGGGCTCGGTTTAGGGTACGGGTTAGGATTAGGGTATGCGTTAGGGTTAGGGTAGGGGTTAGGGTTAGGATACGCTTTAGGGTGAGGGTATTTATTAAACCTATCCCACTCTCTAGATACCCCTTAGCACGTAAAGGAATATTATTTGTGGGTCCAGCCATGGAGAAGGGTTTAGACACTAGGAGAAGATAAGGAACACACCCATTATCAAGAAATCACAATATGATTCTCTTTTTAAACTGTTCCTTGAAACACTAGTGCTTAGGAAATCTATTGGAGGCAGAAGCAGTCAAGGGTAGCTTAGGGTTAGGGTTAGGGTTAGTGTGAGGGTTAGGGTACGGCTTAGGGTACGGGTTCGGGGAGGGTTTCGGGTAGGGCGTAGGGTATGGGTTAGGGTTAGGGTTAGGGTTAGTGTTAGGGTTAGGGCTCGGTTTAGGGTACGGGTTAGGATTAGGGTACTCGTTAGGGTTAGGGTAGCGGTTAGGGTTAGGGTACGCGTTAGGGTGAGGGTAGTTATTAAACCTATCACACTCTCTAGATACCCCTTAGCACGTAAAGGAATATTATTTGGGGGTCCAGCCATGGAGAAGAGTTTAGACACTAGGAGAAGATAAGGAACACACCCATTATCACGAAATCACATTAGGATTCTCTTTTTAACCTGTTCCTTAAAACACTAGTGCTTAGGAAATCTATTGGAGGCAGAAGCAGTCAAGGGTAGCTTAGGGTTAGGGTTAGGGTTAGGGTGAGGGTTAGGGTACGGCTTAGGGTACGGGTTCGGGGAGGGGTTCGGGTAGGGCGTAGGGTATGGGTTAGGGTTAGGGTTAGGGCTCGTGTTAGGGTTAGGGCTCGGTTTAGGGTACGGGTTAGGATTAGGGTACGCGTTAGGGTTAGGGTAGGGGTTAGGGTTAGGGTACGCGTTAGGGTGAGGGTAGTTATTAAACCTATCCCACTCTCTAGATACCCCTTAGCACGTAAAGGAATATTATTTGGGGGTCCAGCCATGGAGAAGAGTTTAGACACGAGGAGAAGATAAGGAACACACCGATTATCAAGAAATCACATTAGGATTCTCTTTTTAACCTGTTCCTTAAAACACTAGTGCTTAGGAAATCTATTGGAGGCAGAAGCCGTCAAGGGTAGCTTAAGGTTAGGGTTAGGGTTAGGGTGAGGGTTAGGGTACGGCTTAGGGTACGGGTTCAGGGAGGGGTTCGGGTAGGGCGTAGGGTATGGGTTAGGGTTAGGGTTAGAGTTAGTGTTAGGGTTAGGGCTCGGTTTAGGGTACGGGTTAGGATTACGGTACGCGCTAGGGTTAGGGTAGGGGTTAGGGTTAGGGTACGCGTTAGGGTGAGGCTAGTTATTAAACCTATCACACTCTCTAGATAACCCTTAGCACATAAAGGAATATTATTTGGGGGTCCAGCCATGGAGAAGAGTTTAGACACGAGGAGAAGATAAGGAACACACCCATTATCAAGAAATCACATTAGGATTCTCTTTTTAACATGTTCCTTAAAACACTAGTGCTTAGGAAATCTCTTGGAGGCAGAAGCCGTCAAGGGTAGCTTAGGGTTAGGGTTAGGGTTAGGGTGAGGGTTAGGGTACGGCTTAGGGTACGGTTTCGGGGAGGGGTTCGGATAGGGCGTAGGGTATGGGTTAGGGTTAGGGTTAGGGCTCGGTTTAGGGTACAGGTTAGGATTAGGGTACGCGTTAGGGTTAGGGTAGGGTTTAGGGTTAGTGTACGCGTTCGGGTGAGGGTAGTTATTAAACCTATCCCACTCTCTAGATACCCCTTAGCACGTACAGGAATATTATTGGGGGTCCAGCCATGGAGAAGAGTTTAGACACTAGGAGAAGATAAGGAACACTCCCATTATCAGGAAATCACATTAGGATTCTCTTTTTAACCTGTTCCTTAAAACACTAGTGCTTAGGAAATCTATTGGAGGCAGAAGCAGTCAAGGGTAGCTTAGGGTTAGGGTTAGGGTTAGGGTGAGGGTTAGGGTATTGCTTAGGGTACGGGTTCGGGGAGGGGTTCGGGTAGGGCGTAGGGTATGGGTTAGGGTTAGGGTTAGGGCTAGTGTTAGGGTTAGGGCTCGGTTTAGGGTACGGGTTAGGATTAGTGTACGCGTTAGGGTTAGGGTAGGGGTTAGGGTTAGGGTACGCGTTAGGGTGAGGGTAGTTATTAAACCTATCCCACTCTCTAGATACCCCTTAGCACGTAAAGGAATATTATTTGGGGGTCCAGCCATGGAGAAGAGTTTAGACACGAGGAGAAGATAAGGAACACACCCATTATCAAGAAATCACATTAGGATTCTCTTTTTAACCTGTTCCTTAAAACACTAGTGCTTAGCAAATCTATCGGAGGCAGAAGCCGTCAAGGGTAGCTTAGGGTTAGGGTTAGGGTTAGGGTGAGGGTTAGGGTACGGTTTAGGTTATGGGTTCAGGGAGGGGTTCGGGTAGGGCGTAGGGTATGGGTTAGGGTTATGGTTAGAGTTAGTGTTAGGGTTAGGGCTCGGTTTAGGGTACGGGTTAGGATTAGGGTACGCGCTAGGGTTAGGGTAGTGGTTAGGATTAGGGTACGCGTTAGGGTGAGGGTAGTTATTAAACCTATAACACTCTCTAGATACCCCTTAGCACATAAAGGAATATTATTTGGGGGTCCAGCCATGGAGAAGAGTTTAGACACGAGGAGAAGATAAGGAACACACCCATTATCAAGAAATCACATTAGGATTCTCTTTTTAACATGTTCCTTAAAACACTAGTGCTTAGGAAATCTATTGGAGGCAGAAGCCGTCAAGGGTAGCTTAGGGTTAGGGTTAGGGTTAGGGTGAGGGTTAGGGTACGGCTTAGGGTACGGGTTCGGGGAGGGGTTCGGGTAGGGCGTAGGGTATGGGTTAGGGTTAGGGTTAGGGCTCGGTTTAGGGTACAGGTTAGGATTAGGGTACGCGTTAGGGTTAGGGTAGGGGTTAGGGTTAGTGTACGCGTTCGGGTGAGGGTAGTTATTAAACCTATCCCACTCTCTAGATACCCCTTAGCACGTACAGGAATATTATTGGGGGTCCAGCCATGGAGAAGAGTTTAGACACTAGGAGAAGATAAGGAACACTCCCATTATCACGAAATCACATTAGGATTCTCTTTTTAACCTGTTCCTTAAAACACTAGTGCTTAGGAAATCTATTGGAGGCAGAAGCAGTCAAGGGTAGCTTAGGGTTAGGGTTAGGGTTAGGGTGAGGGTTAGGGTACGGTTTAGGGTACGGGTTCAGGGAGGGGTTCGGGTAGGGCGTAGGGTATGGGTTAGGGTTAGGGTTAGAGTTAGTGTTAGGGTTAGGGCTCGGTTTAGGGTACGGGTTAGGATTAGGGTACGCGCTAGGGTTAGGGTAGGGGTTAGGGTTAGGGTACGCGTTAGGGTGAGGGTAGTTATTAAACCTATCCCACTCTCTAGATACCCCTTAGCACGTACAGGAATATTATTGGGGGTCCAGCCATGGAGAAGAGTTTAGACACTAGGAGAAGATAAGGAACACACCCATTATCACGAAATCACATTAGGATTCTCTTTTTAACCTGTTCCTTAAAACACTAGTGCTTAGGAAATCTATTGGAGGCAGAAGCAGTCAAGGGTAGCTTAGGGTTAGGGTTAGGGTTAGGGTGAGGGTTAGGGTACGGCTTAGGATTAGGGTACGCGTTAGTGTTAGGGTAGGGGTTAGGGTTAGGGTACGCTTTAGGGTGAGGGTAGTTATTAAACCTATCCCACTCTCTAGATACCCCTTAGCACGTAAAGGAATATTATTTGGGGGTCCAGCCATGGAGAAGGGTTTAGACACTAGGAGAAGATAAGGAACACACCCATTATCAAGAAATCACAATATGATTCTCTTTTTAAACGGTTCCTTAAAACACTAGTGGTTAGGAAACCTATTGGAGGCAGAAGCAGTCAAGGGTAGCTTAGGGTTAGGGTTAGGGTTAGGGTGAGGTTTAGGGTACGGCTTAGGGTACGGTTTCGGGGAGGGGTTCGGGTAGGGCGTAGGGTATGGTTTAGGGTTAGAGTTAGGGTTAGTGTTAGGGTTAGGGCTCGGTTTAGGGTACGGGTTAGGAGTAGGGTACTCGTTAGGGTTAGCGTAGCGGTTAGGGTTAGGCTACGCGTTAGGGTGAGGGTAGTTATTAAACCTATCACATTCTCTAGATACCCCTTAGCACGTAAAGGAATATTATTTGGGGGTCCAGCCATGGAGAAGAGTTTAGACACGAGGAGAAGATAAGGAACACACCCATTATCACGAAATCACATTAGGATTCTCTTTTTAACCTGTTCCTTAAAACACTAGTGCTTAGGAAATCTATTGGAGGCAGAAGCAGTCAAGGGTAGCTTAGGGTTAGGGTTAGGGTTAGGGCTAGTGTTAGGGTTAGGGCTCGGTTTAGGGTACGGGTTAGGATTAGGGTACGCGTTAGGGTTAGGGTAGGGGTTAGGGTTAGGGTACGCGTTAGGGTGAGGGTAGTTATTAAACCTATCCCACTCTCTAGATACCCCTTAGCACGTAAAGGAATATTATTTGGGGGTCCAGCCATGGAGAAGAGTTTAGACACGAGGAGAAGATAAGGAACACACCCATTATCAAGAAATCACATTAGGATTCTCTTTTTAACCTGTTCCTTAAAACACTAGTGCTTAGGAAATCTATTGGAGGCAGAAGCCGTCAAGGGTAGCTTAGGGTTAGGGTTAGGGTTAGGGTGAGGGTTAGGGTACGGTTTAGGGTACGGGTTCAGGGAGGGGTTCGGGTTGGGCGTAGGGTATGGGTTAGGGTTAGGGTTAGAGTTAGTGTTAGGGTTAGGGCTCGGTTTAGGGTACGGGTTAGGATTAGGGTACGCGCTAGGGTTAGCGTAGGGGTTAGGGTTAGGGTACGCATTAGGGTGAGGGTAGTTATTAAACCTATCACACTCTCTAGATAACCCTTAGCACATAAAGGAATATTATTTGGGGGTCCAGCCATGGAGAAGAGTTTAGACACGAGGAGAAGATAAGGAACACACCCATTATCAAGAAATCACATTAGGATTCTCTTTTTAACATGTTCCTTAAAACACTAGTGCTTAGGAAATCTCTTGGAGGCAGAAGCCGTCAAGGGTAGCTTAGGGTTAGGGTTAGGGTTAGGGTGAGGGTTAGGGTACGGCTTAGGGTACGGGTTCGGGGAGGGGTTCGGGTAGGGCGTAGGGTATGGGTTAGGGTTAGGGTTAGGGCTCGGTTTAGGGTACAGGTTATGATTAGGGTACGCGTTAGGGTTAGGGTAGGGGTTAGGGTTAGTGTACGCGTTCGGGTGAGGGTAGTTATTAAACCTATCCCACTCTCTAGATACCCCTTAGCACGTACAGTAATATTATTGGGGGTCCAGCCATGGAGAAGAGTTTAGACACTAGGAGAAGATAAGGAACACTCCCATTATCACGAAATCACATTAGGATTCTCTTTTTAACCTGTTCCTTAAAACACTAGTGCTTAGGAAATCTATTGGAGGCAGAAGCAGTCAAGGGTAGCTTAGGGTTAGGGTTAGGGTTAGGGTGAGGGTTAGGGTATTGCGTAGGGTACGGGTTCGGGGAGGGGTTCGGGTAGGGCGTAGGGTATGGGTTAGGGTTAGGGTTAGGGCTAGTGTTAGGGTTAGGGCTCGGTTTAGGGTACGGGTTAGGATTAGGGTACGCGTTAGTGTTACTGTAGGGGTTAGGGTTAGGGTACGCGTTAGGGTGAGGGTAGTTATTAAACCTATCCCACTCTCTAGATACCCCTTAGCACGTATAGTAATATTATTTGGGGGTCCAGCCATGGAGAAGAGTTAAGACACTAGGAGAAGTTAAGGAACACACCCATTATCACGGAATCACATTAGGATTCTCTTTTTAACCTGTTCCTTAAAACACTAGTGCTTAGGAAATCTATTGGAGCCAGAAGCAGTCAAGGGTAGCTTAGGGTTAGGGTTAGGGTTAGGGTGAGGGCTAGGGTATGGCTTAGGGTACGGGTTCGGGGAGGGGTTCGGGTAGGGCGTAGGGTATGGGTTAGGGTTAGGGTTAGGGTTAGTGTTATGGTTAGGGCTCGGTTTAGGGTACGGCTTAGGATTAGGGAACGCGTTAGGGTTAGGGTAGGGGTTAGGGTTAGGGTACGTGTTAGGGTGAGGGTAGTTATTAAACCTATCACACTCTCTAGATACCCCTTAGCACATAAAGTAATATTATTTGGGGGTCCAGCCATGGAGAAGAGTTTAGACACGAGGAGAAGATAAGGAACACACCGATTATCAAGAAATCACATTAGGATTCTCTTTTTAACCTGTTCCTTAAAACACTAGTGCTTAGGAAATCTATTGGAGTCAGAAGCAGTGAAGGGTAGCTTAGGGTTAGGGTTATGGTGTGGGTTAGGGTATGGCTTAGGGTAGGGGTTCGGGGAGGGTTTCGGGTAGGGCGTAGGGTATGGGTTAGGGTTAGGGTTAGGGTTAGTGTTAGGGTTAGGGCTCGGTTTAGGGTACGGGTTAGGATTAGGGTACGCGTTAGGGTTAGGGTAGGGGTTAGGGTTAGGGTACGCGTTAGGGTGGGGGTAGTTATTAAACCTATCACACTCTCTAGATACCCCTTAGCACGTAAAGGAATATTATTTGGGGGTCCAGCCATGGAGAAGAGTTTAGACACTAGGAGAAGATAAGGAACACACCCATTATCACGAAATCACATTAGGATTCTCTTTTTAAACTGTTCCTTAAAACACTAGTGCTTAGGAAATCTATTGGAGGCAGAAGCCGTCAAGGGTAGCTTAGGGTTAGGGTTAGGGTTAGGGTGAGGGTTAGGGTACGACTTAGGGTACGGGTTCGGGGAGGCGTTCGGGTAGGGCGTAGGGTATGGGTTAGGGTTAGGGTTAGGGCTCGGTTTAGGGTACGGGTTAGGATTAGGGTATGCGTTAGGGTTAGGGTAGGGGTTAGGGTTAGGATACGCGTTAGGGTGAGGGTAGTTATTAAACCTATCCCACTCTCTAGATACCCCTTAGCACGTAAAGGAATATTATTTGGGGGTCCAGCCATGGAGAAGAGTTTAGACACGAGGAGAAGATAAGGAACACACCCATTATCAAAAAATCACATTAGGATTCTCTTTTTAACCTGTTCCTTAAATCACTAGTGCTTAGGAAATCTATTGGAGGCAGAAGCCGTCAAGGGTAGCTTAGGGTTAGGGTTAGGGTTAGGGTGAGGGTTAGGGTAAGGCTTAGGGTACGGGTTCGGGGAGGGGTTCGTGTAGGGCGTAGGGTATGGGTTAGAGTTAGGGTTAGGGTTAGTGTTAGGGTTAGGGCTCGGTTTAGGGTACGGGTTAGGGTTAGGGTACGCGTTAGTGTTAGGGTAGGGGTTAGGGTTAGGGTACGCTTTAGGGTGAGGGTAGTTATTAAACCTATCCCACTCTCTAGATACCCCTTAGCACGTAAAGGAATATTATTTGGGCGTCCAGCCATGGAGAAGGGTTTAGACACTAGGAGAAGATAAGGAACACACCCATTATCAAGAAATCACAATATGATTCTCTTTTTAAACTGTTCCTTAAAACACTAGTGGTTAGGAAATCTATTGGAGGCAGAAGCAGTCAAGGGTAGCTTAGGGTTAGGGTTACGGTTAGGGTGAGATTAGGGTACGGCTTAGGGTAAGGGTTCGGGGAGGGGTTCGGGTAGGGCGTAGGGTATGGGTTAAGGTTAGATTTAGGGTTAGTGTCAGGGTTAGGGCTCGGTTTAGGGTACGGGTTAGGATTAGGGTACTCGTTAGGTTTAGGGTAGCGGTTAGGGTTAGGGTACGCGTTAGGGTGAGGGTAGTTATTAAACCTATCCCACTCTCTAGATACCCCTTAGCACGTAAAGGAATATTATTTGGGGGTCCAGCCATGGAGAAGAGTTTAGAAACGAGGAAAAGATAAGGAACACACCCATTATCACGAAATCACATTAGGATTCTCTTTTTAACCTGTTCCTTAAAACACTAGTGCTTAGGAAATCTATTGGAGGCAGAAGCAGTCAAGGGTAGCTTAGGGTTAGGGTTAGGGTTAGGGTGAGGGTTAGGGTACGGCTTAGGGTACGGGTTCGGGGAGGGGTTCGGGTAGGGCGTAGGGTATGGGTTAGGGTTAGGGTTAGGGCTAGTGTTAGGGTTAGGGCTCGGTTTAGGGTACGGGTTAGGATTAGGGTACGCGTTAGGGTTAGGGTAGGGGTTAGGGTTAGGGTACGCGTTAGGGTGAGGGTAGTTATTAAACCTATCCCACTCTCTAGATACCCCTTAGCACGTAAAGGAATATTATTTGGGGGTCCAGCCATGGAGAAGAGTTTAGACACGAGGAGAAGATAAGGAACACACCCATTATCAAGAAATCACATTAGGATTCTCTTTTTAACCTGTTCCTTAAAACACTAGTGCTTAGGAAATCTATTGGAGGCAGAAGCCGTCAAGGGTAGCTTAGGGTTAGGGTTAGGGTTAGGGTGAGGGTTAGGGTACGGCTTAGGGTACGGGTTCGGGGAGGGGTTCGGGTAGGGCGTAGGGTATGGGTTAGGGTTAGGGTTAGGGTTAGTGTTACGGTTAGGGCTCGGTTTAGGGTACGGGTTAGGATTAGGGTACGCGTTAGTGTTAGGGTAGGTGTTAGGGTTAGGGTACGCGATAGGGTGAGGTTAGTTATTAAACCTATCCCACTCTCTAGATACCCCTTAGTACGTAAAGGAATATTATTTGGGGGTCCAGCCACGGAGAAGAGTTTAGACACTAGGAGAAGATAAGGAACACACCCATTATCAAGAAATCACATTAGGATTCTATTTTTAACCTGTTCCTTAAAACACTAGTGCTTAGGAAATCTATTGGAGGCAGAAGCAGTCAAGGGTAGCTTAGGGTTAGGGTTAGGGTTAGGGTGAGGGTTAGGGTATGGCTTAGGGTACGGGTTCGGGGAGGGGTTCGGGTAGGGCGTAGGGTATGGGTTAGGGTTAGGGTTAGGGTTAGTGTTAGGGTTAGGGCTCGGTTTAGGGTACGGGTTAGGATTAGGGTACGCGTTAGGGTTAGGGTAGGGGTTAGGGTTAGGGTACGCGTTAGGGTGGGGGTAGTTATTAAACCTATCACACTCTCTAGATACCCCTTAGCACGTAAAGGACTATTATTTGGGGGTCCAGCCATAGAGAAGAGTTTAGACACGAGGAGAAGATAAGGAACACACCCATTATCAAGAAATCACAATGTGATTCTCTTTTTAAACTGTTCCTTAAAACACTAGTGCTTAGGAAATCTACTGGAGGCAGAAGCAGTCAAGGGTAGCTTAGGGTTAGGGTTAGGGTTAGGGTGAGGGTTGGGGTACGGCTTAGGGTACGGGTTCGGGGAGGGGTTCGGGTAGGGCGTAGGGTATGGGTTAGGGTTAGTGTTAGGGTTAGTGTTAGGGTTAGGGCTCGGTTTAGGTTACGGGTTAGGATTAGGGTACGCGTTAGGGTTAGGGCAGGGGTTAGGGTTAGGGTACGCGTTAGGGTGGGGGTAGTTATTACACCTATCACACTCTCTAGATACCCCTTAGCACGTAAAGGAATATTATTTGGGGGTCCAGCCATGGAGAAGAGTTTAGACACGAGGAGAAGATAAGGAACACACCCATTATCAAGAAATCACATTAGGATTCTCTTTTTAACCTGTTCCTTAAAACACTAGTGCTTAGGAAATCTATTGGAGGCAGAAGCAGTCAAGGGTAGCTTAGGGTTAGGGTTAGGGTTAGGGTGAGGGTTAGGGTACGGCTTAGGGTACGGGTTCGGGGAGGGGTTCGGGTAGGCCGTAGGGTATGGGTTAGGGTTAGGGTTAGGGTTAATGTTAGGGTTAGGGCTCGGTTTAGGGTACGGGTTAGGATTAGGGTACGCGTTAGTGTTAGGGTAGTGGTTAGAGTTAGGGTACGCTTTAGGGTGAGGGTAGTTATTAAACCTATCCCACTCTCTAGATACCCCTTAGCACGTAAAGGAATATTATTTGGGGGTCCAGCCATGGAGAAGAGTTTAGACACTAGGAGAAGATAAGGAACACACCCATTATCAAGAAATCACCATATGATTCTCTTTTTAAACTGTTCCTTAAAACACTAGTGCTTAGGAAATTTATTGGAGGCAGAAGCAGTCAAGGGTAGCTTAGGGTTAGGGTTAGGGTTAGGGTGAGGGTTAGGGTACGGCTTAGGGTACGGGTTCGGGGAGGGGTTCGGGTAGGGCGTAGGCTATGGGTTAGGGTTAGTGTTAGGGTTAGTGTTAGGGTGAGGGCTCGGTTTAGGGTACGGGTTAGGATTAGGGTACGCGTTAGGGTTAGGGTAGGGGTTAGGGTTAGGGTATGCGATAGGGTGAGGTTAGTTATTAAACCTATCCCACTCTCTAGATAACCCTTAGCACGTAAAGGAATATTATTTGGGGGTCCAGCCATGGAGAAGAGTTTAGACACTAGGTGAAGATAAGGAACACACCCATTATCAAGAAATCACATTAGGATTCTGTTTTTAACCTGTTCCTTAAAACACTACTGCTTAGGAAATCTATTGGAGGCAGAAGCCGTCAAGGGTAGCTTAGGGTTAGGGTTAGGGTTAGGGTGAGGGTTAGGGTACGGCTTACGATACGGGTTCGGGGAGGGGTTCGGGTAGGGCGTAGGGTATGGGTTAGGGTTAGGGTTAGGGCTAGTGTTAGGGTTAGGGCTCGGTTTAGGGTACGGGTTAGGATTAGGGTACGCGCTAGGGTTAGGGTAGGGGTTAGGGTTAGGGTACGCGTTAGGGTGAGGGTAGTTATTAAACCTATCCCACTCTCTAGATACCCCTTAGCACGTACAGTAATATTATTGGGGGTCCAGCCATGGAGAAGAGTTTAGACACTAGGAGAAGATAAGGAACACTCCCATTATCACGAAATCACATTAGGATTCTCTTTTTAACCTGTTCCTTAAAACACTAGTGCTTAGGAAATCTATTGGAGGCAGAAGCAGTCAAGGGTAGCTTAGGGTTAGGGTTAGGGTCAGGGTGAGGGTTAGGGTATTGCGTAGGGTACGGGTTCGGGGAGGGGTTCGGGTAGGGCGTAGGGTATGGGTTAGGGTTAGGGTTAGGGCTAGTGTTAGGGTTAGGGCTCGGTTTAGGGTACGGGTTAGGATTAGGGTACGCGTTAGTGTTACTGTAGGGGTTAGGGTTAGGGTACGCGTTAGGGTGAGGGTAGTTATTAAACCTATCCCACTCTCTAGATACCCCTTAGCACGTATAGGAATATTATTTGGGGGTCCAGCCATGGAGAAGAGTTAAGACACTAGGAGAAGTTAAGGAACACACCCATTATCACGGAATCACATTAGGATTCTCTTTTTAACCTGTTCCTTAAAACACTAGTGCTTAGGAAATCTATTGGAGCCAGAAGCAGTCAAGGGTAGCTTAGGGTTAGGGTTAGGGTTAGGGTGAGGGCTAGGGTATGGCTTAGGGTACGGGTTCGGGGAGGGGTTCGGGTAGGGCGTAGGGTATGGGTTAGGGTTAGGGTTAGGGTTAGTGTTATGGTTAGGGCTCGGTTTAGGGTACGGCTTAGGATTAGGGAACGCGTTAGGGTTAGGGCAGGGGTTAGGGTTAGGGTACGTGTTAGGGTGAGGGTAGTTATTAAACCTATCACACTCTCTAGATACCCCTTAGCACATAAAGTAATATTATTTGGGGGTCCAGCCATGGAGAAGAGTTTAGACACGAGGAGAAGATAAGGAACACACCCATTATCAAGAAATCACATTAGGATTCTCTTTTTAACCTGTTCCTTAAAACACTAGTGCTTAGGAAATCTATTGGAGGCAGAAGCAGTGAAGGGTAGCTTAGGGTTAGGGTTAGGGTGTGGGTTAGGGTATGGCTTAGGGTAGGGGTTCGGGGAGGGTTTCGGGTAGGGCGTAGGGTATGGGTTAGGGTTAGGGTTAGGGTTAGTGTTAGGGTTAGGGCTCGGTTTAGGGTACGGGTTAGGATTAGGGTACGCGTTAGGGTTAGGGTAGGGGTTAGGGTTAGGGTACGCGTTAGGGTGGGGGTAGTTATTAAACCTATCACACTCTCTAGATACCCCTTAGCACGTAAAGGAATATTATTTGGGGGTCCAGCCATGGAGAAGAGTTTAGACACTAGGAGAAGATAAGGAACACACCCATTATCACGAAATCACATTAGGATTCTCTTTTTAAACTGTTCCTTAAAACACTAGTGCTTAGGAAATCTATTGGAGGCAGAAGCCGTCAAGGGTAGCTTAGGGTTAGGGTTAGGGTTAGGGTGAGGGTTAGGGTACGACTTTTGGTACGGGTTCGGGGAGGCGTTCGGGTAGGGCGTAGGGTATGGGTTAGGGTTAGGGTTAGGGCTCGGTTTAGGGTACGGGTTAGGATTAGGGTATGCGTTAGGGTTAGGGTAGGGGTTAGGGTTAGGATACGCGTTAGGGTGAGGGTAGTTATTAAACCTATCCCACTCTCTAGATACCCCTTAGCACGTAAAGGAATATTATTTGGGGGTCCAGCCATGGAGAAGAGTTTAGACACGAGGAGAAGATAAGGAACACACCCATTATCAAGAAATCACATTAGGATTCTCTTTTTAACCTGTTCCTTAAATCACTAGTGCTTAGGAAATCTATTGGAGGCAGAAGCCGTCAAGGGTAGCTTAGGGTTAGGGTTAGGGTTAGGGTGAGGGTTAGGGTAAGGCTTAGGGTACGGGTTCGGGGAGGGGTTCGTGTAGGGCGTAGGGTATGGGTTAGAGTTAGGGTTAGGGTTAGTGTTAGGGTTAGGGCTCGGTTTAGGGTACGGGTTAGGGTTAGGGTACGCGTTAGTGTTAGGGTAGGGGTTAGGGTTAGGGTACGCTTTAGG
This sequence comes from Balaenoptera acutorostrata, assembly GCF_949987535.1. NCBI lineage: Eukaryota > Metazoa > Chordata > Mammalia > Artiodactyla > Balaenopteridae > Balaenoptera > Balaenoptera acutorostrata. The sequence continues at coordinate 109,034 of NW_026646243.1, read as the reverse complement.
GTGAGGGTAGTTATTAAACCTATCCCACTCTCTAGATACCCCTTAGCACGTAAAGGAATATTATTTGGGCGTCCAGCCATGGAGAAGGGTTTAGACACTAGGAGAAGATAAGGAACACACCCATTATCAAGAAATCACAATATGATTCTCTTTTTAAACTGTTCCTTAAAACACTAGTGGTTAGGAAATCTATTGGAGGCAGAAGCAGTCAAGGGTAGCTTAGGGTTAGGGTTACGGTTAGGGTGAGATTAGGGTACGGCTTAGGGTAAGGGTTCGGGGAGGGGTTCGGGTAGGGCGTAGGGTATGGGTTAGGGTTAGATTTAGGGTTAGTGTTAGGGTTAGGGCTCGGTTTAGGGTACGGGTTAGGATTAGGGTACTCGTTAGGTTTAGGGTAGCGGTTAGGGTTAGGGTACGCGTTAGGGTGAGGGTAGTTATTAAACCTATCCCACTCTCTAGATACCCCTTAGCACGTAAAGGAATATTATTTGGGGGTCCAGCCATGGAGAAGAGTTTAGACACGAGGAAAAGATAAGGAACACACCCATTATCACGAAATCACATTAGGATTCTCTTTTTAACCTGTTCCTTAAAACACTAGTGCTTAGGAAATCTATTGGAGGCAGAAGCAGTCAAGGGTAGCTTAGGGTTAGGGTTAGGGTTAGGGTGAGGTTTAGGGTACGGCTTAGGGTACGGGTTCGGGGAGGGGTTCGGGTAGGTCGTAGGGTATGGGTTAGGGTTAGGGTTAGGGCTAGTGTTAGGGTTAGGGCTCGGTTTAGGGTACGGGTTAGGATTAGGGTACGCGTTAGGGTTAGGGTAGGGGTTAGGGTTAGGGTACGCGTTAGGGTGAGGGTAGTTATTAAACCTATCCCACTCTCTAGATACCCCTTAGCACGTAAAGGAATATTATTTGGGGGTCCAGCCATGGAGAAGAGTTTAGACACGAGGAGAAGATAAGGAACACACCCATTATCAAGAAATCACATTAGGATTCTCTTTTTAACCTGTTCCTTAAAACACTAGTGCTTAGGAAATCTATTGGAGGCAGAAGCCGTCAAGGGTAGCTTAGGGTTAGGGTTAGGGTTAGGGTGAGGGTTAGGGTACGGCTTAGGGTACGGGTTCGGGGAGGGGTTCGTGTAGGGCGTAGGGTATGGGTTAGGGTTAGGGTTAGGGTTAGTGTTACGGTTAGGGCTCGGTTTAGGGTACGGGTTAGGATTAGGGTACGCGTTAGTGTTAGGGTAGGTGTTAGGGTTAGGGTACGCGATAGGGTGAGGTTAGTTATTAAACCTATCCCAATCTCTAGATACCCCTTAGTACGTAAAGGAATATTATTTGGGGGTCCAGCCACGGAGAAGAGTTTAGACACTAGGAGAAGATAAGGAACACACCCATTATCAAGAAATCACATTAGGATTCTATTTTTAACCTGTTCCTTAAAACACTAGTGCTTAGGAAATCTATTGGAGGCAGAAGCAGTCAAGGGTAGCTTAGGGTTAGGGTTAGGGTTAGGGTGAGGGTTAGGGTATGGCTTAGGGTACGGGTTTGGGGAGGGGTTCGGGTAGGGCGTAGGGTATGGGTTAGGGTTAGGGTTAGGGTTAGTGTTAGGGTTAGGGCTCGGTTTAGGGTACGGGTTAGGATTAGGGTACGCGTTAGGGTTAGGGTAGGGGTTAGGGTTAGGGTACGCGTTAGGGTGGGGGTAGTTATTAAACCTATCACACTCTCTAGATACCCCTTAGCACGTAAAGGACTATTATTTGGGGGTCCAGCCATAGAGAAGAGTTTAGACACGAGGAGAAGATAAGGAACACACCCATTATCAAGAAATCACAATGTGATTCTCTTTTTAAACTGTTCCTTAAAACACTAGTGCTTAGGAAATCTATTGGAGGCAGAAGCAGTCAAGGGTAGCTTAGGGTTAGGGTTAGGGTTAGGGTGAGGGTTGGGGTACGGCTTAGGGTACGGGTTCGGGGAGGGGTTCGGGTAGGGCGTAGGGTATGGGTTAGGGTTAGTGTTAGGGTTAGTGTTAGGGTTAGGGCTCGGTTTAGGGTACGGGTTAGGATTAGGGTACGCGTTAGGGTTAGGGCAGGGGTTAGGGTTAGGGTACGCGTTAGGGTGGGGGTAGTTATTACACCTATCACACTCTCTAGATACCCCTTAGCACGTAAAGGAATATTATTTGGGGGTCCAGCCATGGAGAAGAGTTTAGACACGAGGAGAAGATAAGGAACACACCCATTATCAAGAAATCACATTAGGATTCTCTTTTTAACCTGTTCCTTAAAACACTAGTGCTTAGGAAATCTATTGGAGGCAGAAGCAGTCAAGGGTAGCTTAGGGTTAGGGTTAGGGTTAGGGTGAGGGTTAGGGTACGGCTTAGGGTACGGGTTCGGGGAGGGGTTCGGGTAGGCCGTAGGGTATGGGTTAGGGTTAGGGTTAGGGTTAGTGTTAGGGTGAGGGCTCGGTTTAGGGTACGGGTTAGGATTAGGGTACGCGTTAGGGTTAGGGTAGGGGTTAGGGTTAGGGTATGCGATAGGGTGAGGTTAGTTATTAAACCTATCCCACTCTCTAGATAACCCTTAGCACGTAAAGGAATATTATTTGGGGGTCCAGCCATGGAGAAGAGTTTAGACACTAGGTGAAGATAAGGAACACACCCATTATCAAGAAATCACATTAGGATTCTCTTTTTAACCTGTTCCTTAAAACACTACTGCTTAGGAAATCTATTGGAGGCAGAAGCTGTCAAGGGTAGCTTAGGGTTAGGGTTAGGGTTAGGGTGAGGGTTAGGGTACGGCTTACGATACGGGTTCGGGGAGGGGTTCGGGTAGGGCGTAGGGTATGGGTTAGGGTTAGGGTTAGGGCTAGTGTTAGGGTTAGGGCTCGGTTTAGGGTACGGGTTAGGATTAGGGTATGCGTTAGGGTTAGGGTAGGGGTTAGGGTTAGGATACGCTTTAGGGTGAGGGTAGTTATTAAACCTATCCCACTCTCTAGATACCCCTTAGCACGTAAAGGAATATTATTTGGGGGTCCAGCCATGGAGAAGGGTTTAGACACTAGGAGAAGATAAGGAACACACCCATTATCAAGAAATCACAATATGATTCTCTTTTTAAACTGTTCCTTAAAACACTAGTGCTTAGGAAATCTATTGGAGGCAGAAGCAGTCAAGGGTAGCTTAGGGTTAGGGTTAGGGTTAGGGTGAGGGTTAGGGTACGGCTTAGGGTACGGGTTCGGGGAGGGTTTCGGGTAGGGCGTAGGGTATGGGTTAGGGTTAGGGTTAGGGTTAGTGTTAGGGTTAGGGCTCGGTTTAGGGTACGGGTTAGGATTAGGGTACGCGTTAGGGTTAGGGTAGGGGTTAGGGTTAGGGTACGCGTTAGGGTGGGGGTAGTTATTAAACCTATCACACTCTCTAGATACCCCTTAGCACGTAAAGGAATATTATTTGGGGGTCCAGCCATGGAGAAGAGTTTAGACACTAGGAGAAGATAAGGAACACACCCATTATCACGAAATCACATTAGGATTCTCTTTTTAAACTGTTCCTTAAAACACTAGTGCTTAGGAAATCTATTGGAGGCAGAAGCCGTCAAGGGTAGCTTAGGGTTAGGGTTAGGGTTAGGGTGAGGGTTAGGGTACGACTTAGGGTACGGGTTCGGGGAGGCGTTCGGGTAGGGCGTAGGGTATGGGTTAGGGTTAGGGTTAGGGCTCGGTTTAGGGTACGGGTTAGGATTAGGGTATGCGTTAGGGTTAGGGTAGGGGTTAGGGTTAGGATACGCGTTAGGGTGAGGGTAGTTATTAAACCTATCCCACTCTCTAGATACCCCTTAGCACGTAAAGGAATATTATTTGGGGGTCCAGCCATGGAGAAGAGTTTAGACACGAGGAGAAGATAAGGAACACACCCATTATCAAGAAATCACATTAGGATTCTCTTTTTAACCTGTTCCTTAAATCACTAGTGCTTAGGAAATCTATTGGAGGCAGAAGCCGTCAAGGGTAGCTTAGGGTTAGGGTTAGGGTTAGGGTGAGGGTTAGGGTAAGGCTTAGGGTACGGGTTCGGGGAGGGGTTCGTGTAGGGCGTAGGGTATGGGTTAGAGTTAGGGTTAGGGTTAGTGTTAGGGTTAGGGCTCGGTTTAGGGTACGGGTTAGGGTTAGGGTACGCGTTAGTGTTAGGGTAGGGGTTAGGGTTAGGGTACGCTTTAGGGTGAGGGTAGTTATTAAACCTATCCCACTCTCTAGATACCCCTTAGCACGTAAAGGAATATTATTTGGGCGTCCAGCCATGGAGAAGGGTTTAGACACTAGGAGAAGATAAGGAACACACCCATTATCAAGAAATCACAATATGATTCTCTTTTTAAACTGTTCCTTAAAACACTAGTGGTTAGGAAATCTATTGGAGGCAGAAGCAGTCAAGGGTAGCTTAGGGTTAGGGTTACGGTTAGGGTGAGATTAGGGTACGGCTTAGGGTAAGGGTTCGGGGAGGGGTTCGGGTAGGGCGTAGGGTATGGGTTAGGGTTAGATTTAGGGTTAGTGTTAGGGTTAGGGCTCGGTTTAGGGTACGGGTTAGGATTAGGGTACTCGTTAGGTTTAGGGTAGCGGTTAGGGTTAGGGTACGCGTTAGGGTGAGGGTAGTTATTAAACCTATCCCACTCTCTAGATACCCCTTAGCACGTAAAGGAATATTATTTGGGGGTCCAGCCATGGAGAAGAGTTTAGACACGAGGAAAAGATAAGGAACACACCCATTATCACGAAATCACATTAGGATTCTCTTTTTAACCTGTTCCTTAAAACACTAGTGCTTAGGAAATCTATTGGAGGCAGAAGCAGTCAAGGGTAGCTTAGGGTTAGGGTTAGGGTTAGGGTGAGGTTTAGGGTACGGCTTAGGGTACGGGTTCGGGGAGGGGTTCGGGTAGGTCGTAGGGTATGGGTTAGGGTTAGGGTTAGGGCTAGTGTTAGGGTTAGGGCTCGGTTTAGGGTACGGGTTAGGATTAGGGTACGCGTTAGGGTTAGGGTAGGGGTTAGGGTTAGGGTACGCGTTAGGGTGAGGGTAGTTATTAAACCTATCCCACTCTCTAGATACCCCTTAGCACGTAAAGGAATATTATTTGGGGGTCCAGCCATGGAGAAGAGTTTAGACACGAGGAGAAGATAAGGAACACACCCATTATCAAGAAATCACATTAGGATTCTCTTTTTAACCTGTTCCTTAAAACACTAGTGCTTAGGAAATCTATTGGAGGCAGAAGCCGTCAAGGGTAGCTTAGGGTTAGGGTTAGGGTTAGGGTGAGGGTTAGGGTACGGCTTAGGGTACGGGTTCGGGGAGGGGTTCGTGTAGGGCGTAGGGTATGGGTTAGGGTTAGGGTTAGGGTTAGTGTTACGGTTAGGGCTCGGTTTAGGGTACGGGTTAGGATTAGGGTACGCGTTAGTGTTAGGGTAGGTGTTAGGGTTAGGGTACGCGATAGGGTGAGGTTAGTTATTAAACCTATCCCAATCTCTAGATACCCCTTAGTACGTAAAGGAATATTATTTGGGGGTCCAGCCACGGAGAAGAGTTTAGACACTAGGAGAAGATAAGGAACACACCCATTATCAAGAAATCACATTAGGATTCTATTTTTAACCTGTTCCTTAAAACACTAGTGCTTAGGAAATCTATTGGAGGCAGAAGCAGTCAAGGGTAGCTTAGGGTTAGGGTTAGGGTTAGGGTGAGGGTTAGGGTATGGCTTAGGGTACGGGTTTGGGGAGGGGTTCGGGTAGGGCGTAGGGTATGGGTTAGGGTTAGGGTTAGGGTTAGTGTTAGGGTTAGGGCTCGGTTTAGGGTACGGGTTAGGATTAGGGTACGCGTTAGGGTTAGGGTAGGGGTTAGGGTTAGGGTACGCGTTAGGGTGGGGGTAGTTATTAAACCTATCACACTCTCTAGATACCCCTTAGCACGTAAAGGACTATTATTTGGGGGTCCAGCCATAGAGAAGAGTTTAGACACGAGGAGAAGATAAGGAACACACCCATTATCAAGAAATCACAATGTGATTCTCTTTTTAAACTGTTCCTTAAAACACTAGTGCTTAGGAAATCTATTGGAGGCAGAAGCAGTCAAGGGTAGCTTAGGGTTAGGGTTAGGGTTAGGGTGAGGGTTGGGGTACGGCTTAGGGTACGGGTTCGGGGAGGGGTTCGGGTAGGGCGTAGGGTATGGGTTAGGGTTAGTGTTAGGGTTAGTGTTAGGGTTAGGGCTCGGTTTAGGGTACGGGTTAGGATTAGGGTACGCGTTAGGGTTAGGGCAGGGGTTAGGGTTAGGGTACGCGTTAGGGTGGGGGTAGTTATTACACCTATCACACTCTCTAGATACCCCTTAGCACGTAAAGGAATATTATTTGGGGGTCCAGCCATGGAGAAGAGTTTAGACACGAGGAGAAGATAAGGAACACACCCATTATCAAGAAATCACATTAGGATTCTCTTTTTAACCTGTTCCTTAAAACACTAGTGCTTAGGAAATCTATTGGAGGCAGAAGCAGTCAAGGGTAGCTTAGGGTTAGGGTTAGGGTTAGGGTGAGGGTTAGGGTACGGCTTAGGGTACGGGTTCGGGGAGGGGTTCGGGTAGGCCGTAGGGTATGGGTTAGTGTTAGGGTTAGGGTTAATGTTAGGGTTAGGGCTCGGTTTAGGGTACGGGTTAGGATTAGGGTACGCGTTAGTGTTAGGGTAGTGGTTAGAGTTAGGGTACGCTTTAGGGTGAGGGTAGTTATTAAACCTATCCCACTCTCTAGATACCCCTTAGCACGTAAAGGAATATTATTTGGGGGTCCAGCCATGGAGAAGAGTTTAGACACTAGGAGAAGATAAGGAACACACCCATTATCAAGAAATCACCATATGATTCTCTTTTTAAACTGTTCCTTAAAACACTAGTGCTTAGGAAATTTATTGGAGGCAGAAGCAGTCAAGGGTAGCTTAGGGTTAGGGTTAGGGTTAGGGTGAGGGTTAGGGTACGGCTTAGGGTACGGGTTCGGAGAGGGGTTCGGGTAGGGCGTAGGCTATGGGTTAGGGTTAGTGTTAGGGTTAGTGTTAGGGTGAGGGCTCGGTTTAGGGTACGGGTTAGGATTAGGGTACGCGTTAGGGTTAGGGTAGGGGTTAGGGTTAGGGTATGCGATAGGGTGAGGTTAGTTATTAAACCTATCCCACTCTCTAGATAACCCTTAGCACGTAAAGGAATATTATTTGGGGGTCCAGCCATGGAGAAGAGTTTAGACACTAGGTGAAGATAAGGAACACACCCATTATCAAGAAATCACATTAGGATTCTCTTTTTAACCTGTTCCTTAAAACACTACTGCTTAGGAAATCTATTGGAGGCAGAAGCTGTCAAGGGTAGCTTAGGGTTAGGGTTAGGGTTAGGGTGAGGGTTAGGGTACGGCTTACGATACGGGTTCGGGGAGGGGTTCGGGTAGGGCGTAGGGTATGGGTTAGGGTTAGGGTTAGGGCTAGTGTTAGGGTTAGGGCTCGGTTTAGGGTACGGGTTAGGATTAGGGTATGCGTTAGGGTTAGGGTAGGGGTTAGGGTTAGGATACGCTTTAGGGTGAGGGTAGTTATTAAACCTATCCCACTCTCTAGATACCCCTTAGCACGTAAAGGAATATTATTTGGGGGTCCAGCCATGGAGAAGGGTTTAGACACTAGGAGAAGATAAGGAACACACCCATTATCAAGAAATCACAATATGATTCTCTTTTTAAACTGTTCCTTAAAACACTAGTGCTTAGGAAATCTATTGGAGGCAGAAGCAGTCAAGGGTAGCTTAGGGTTAGGGTTAGGGTTAGGGTGAGGGTTAGGGTACGGCTTAGGGTACGGGTTCGGGGAGGGTTTCGGGTAGGGCGTAGGGTATGGGTTAGGGTTAGGGTTAGGGTTAGTGTTAGGGTTAGGGCTCGGTTTAGGGTACGGGTTAGGATTAGGGTACGTGTTAGGGTTAGTGTACGCGTTAGGGTGAGGGTAGTTATTAAACCTATTCCACTCTCTAGATACACCTTAGCACGTACAGGAATATTATTGGGGGTCCAGCCATGGAGAAGAGTTTAGACACTAGGAGAAGATAAGGAACACACCCATTATCACGAAATCACATTAGGATTCTCTTTTTAACCTGTTCCTTAAAACACTAGTGCTTAGGAAATCTATTGGAGGCAGAAGCAGTCAAGGGTAGCTTAGGGTTAGGGTTAGGGTTAGGGCTAGTGTTAGGGTTAGGGCTCGGTTTAGGGTACGGGTTAGGATTAGGGTACGCGTTAGGGTTAGGGTAGGGGTTAGGGTTAGGGTACGCGTTAGGGTGAGGGTAGTTATTAAACCTATCCCACTCTCTAGATACCCCTTAGCACGTAAAGGAATATTATTTGGGGGTCCAGCCATGGAGAAGAGTTTAGACACGAGGAGAAGATAAGGAACACACCCATTATCAAGAAATCACATTAGGATTCTCTTTTTAACCTGTTCCTTAAAACACTAGTGCTTAGGAAATCTATTGGAGGCAGAAGCCGTCAAGGGTAGCTTAGGGTTAGGGTTAGGGTTAGGGTGAGGGTTAGGGTACGGTTTAGGGTACGGGTTCAGGGAGGGGTTCGGGTTGGGCGTAGGGTATGGGTTAGGGTTAGGGTTAGAGTTAGTGTTAGGGTTAGGGCTCGGTTTAGGGTACGGGTTAGGATTAGGGTACGCGTTAGGGTTAGGGTAGGGGTTAGGGTTAGTGTACGCGTTCGGGTGAGGGTAGTTATTAAACCTATCCCACTCTCTAGATACCCCTTAGCACGTACAGTAATATTATTGGGGGTCCAGCCATGGAGAAGAGTTTAGACACTAGGAGAAGATAAGGAACACTCCCATTATCACGAAATCACATTAGGATTCTCTTTTTAACCTGTTCCTTAAATCACTAGTGCTTAGGAAATCTATTGGAGGCAGAAGCAGTCAAGGGTAGCTTAGGGTTATGGTTAGGGTTAGGGTGAGGGTTAAGGTATTGCGTAGGGTACGGGTTCGGGGAGGGGTTCGGGTAGGGCGTAGGGTATGGGTTAGGGTTAGGGTTAGGGCTAGTGTTAGGGTTAGGGCTCGGTTTAGGGTACGGGTTAGGATTAGGGTACGCGTTAGTGTTACTGTAGGGGTTAGGGTTAGGGTACGCGTTAGGGTGAGGGTAGTTATTAAACCTATCCCACTCTCTAGATACCCCTTAGCACGTATAGGAATATTATTTGGGGGTCCAGCCATGGAGAAGAGTTAAGACACTAGGAGAAGTTAAGGAACACACCCATTATCACGGAATCACATTAGGATTCTCTTTTTAACCTGTTCCTTAAAACACTAGTGCTTAGGAAATCTATTGGAGCCAGAAGCAGTCAAGGGTAGCTTAGGGTTAGGGTTAGGGTTAGGGTGAGGGCTAGGGTATGGCTTAGGGTACGGGTTCGGGGAGGGGTTCGGGTAGGGCGTAGGGTATGTGTTAGGGTTAGGGTTAGGGTTAGTGTTATGGTTAGGGCTCGGTTTAGGGTACGGCTTAGGATTAGGGAACGCGTTAGGGTTAGGGTAGGGGTTAGGGTTAGGGTATGTGTTAGGGTGAGGGTAGTTATTAAACCTATCACACTCTCTAGATACCCCTTAGCACATAAAGTAATATTATTTGGGGGTCCAGCCATGGAGAAGAGTTTAGACACGAGGAGAAGATAAGGAACACACCCATTATCACGAAATCACATTAGGATTCTCTTTTTAAACTGTTCCTTAAAACACTAGTGCTTAGGAAATCTATTGGAGGCAGAAGCCGTCAAGGGTAGCTTAGGGTTAGGGTTAGGGTTAGGGTGAGGGTTAGGGTACGACTTAGGGTACGGGTTCGGGGAGGCGTTCGGGTAGGGCGTAGGGTATGGGTTAGGGTTAGGGTTAGGGCTCGGTTTAGGGTACGGGTTAGGATTAGGGTATGCGTTAGGGTTAGGGTAGGGGTTAGGGTTAGGATACGCGTTAGGGTGAGGGTAGTTATTAAACCTATCCCACTCTCTAGATACCCCTTAGCACGTAAAGGAATATTATTTGGGGGTCCAGCCATGGAGAAGAGTTTAGACACGAGGAGAAGATAAGGAACACACCCATTATCAAGAAATCACATTAGGATTCTCTTTTTAACCTGTTCCTTAAATCACTAGTGCTTAGGAAATCTATTGGAGGCAGAAGCCGTCAAGGGTAGCTTAGGGTTAGGGTTAGGGTGAGGGTTAGGGTAAGGCTTAGGGTACGGGTTCGGGGAGGGGTTCGTGTAGGGCGTAGGGTATGGGTTAGAGTTAGGGTTAGGGTTAGTGTTAGGGTTAGGGCTCGGTTTAGGGTACGGGTTAGGGTTAGGGTACGCGTTAGTGTTAGGGTAGGGGTTAGGGTTAGGGTACGCTTTAGGGTGAGGGTAGTTATTAAACCTATCCCACTCTCTAGATACCCCTTAGCACGTAAAGGAATATTATTTGGGCGTCCAGCCATGGAGAAGGGTTTAGACACTAGTAGAAGATAAGGAACACACCCATTATCAAGAAATCACAATATGATTCTCTTTTTAAACTGTTCCTTAAAACACTAGTGGTTAGGAAATCTATTGGAGGCAGAAGCAGTCAAGGGTAGCTTAGGGTTAGGGTTACGGTTAGGGTGAGATTAGGGTACGGCTTAGGGTAAGGGTTCGGGGAGGGGTTCGGGTAGGGCGTAGGGTATGGGTTAGGGTTAGATTTAGGGTTAGTGTTAGGGTTAGGGCTCGGTTTAGGGTACGGGTTAGGATTAGGGTACTCGTTAGGTTTAGGGTAGCGGTTAGGGTTAGGGTACGCGTTAGGGTGAGGGTAGTTATTAAACCTATCACACTCTCTAGATACCCCTTAGCACGTAAAGGAATATTATTTGGGGGTCCAGCCATGGAGAAGAGTTTAGACACGAGGAAAAGATAAGGAACACACCCATTATCACGAAATCACATTAGGATTCTCTTTTTAACCTGTTCCTTAAAACACTAGTGCTTAGGAAATCTATTGGAGGCAGAAGCAGTCAAGGGTAGCTTAGGGTTAGGGTTAGGGTTAGGGTGAGGGTTAGGGTACGGCTTAGGGTACGGGTTGGGGGAGGGGTTCGGGTAGGGCGTAGGGTATGGGTTAGGGTTAGGGTTAGGGCTAGTGTTAGGGTTAGGGCTCGGTTTAGGGTACGGGTTAGGATTAGGGTACGCGTTAGGGTTAGGGTAGGGGTTAGGGTTAGGGTACGCGTTAGGGTGAGGGTAGTTATTAAACCTATCCCACTCTCTAGATACCCCTTAGCACGTAAAGGAATATTATTTGGGGGTCCAGCCATGGAGAAGAGTTTAGACACGAGGAGAAGATAAGGAACACACCCATTATCAAGAAATCACAATGTGATTCTCTTTTTAACCTGTTCCTTAAAACACTAGTGCTTAGGAAATCTATTGGAGGCAGAAGCAGTGAAGGGTAGCTTAGGGTTAGGGTTAGGGTGTGGGTTAGGGTATGGCTTAGGGTAGGGGTTCGGGGAGGGGTTCGGGTAGGGCGTAGGGTATGGGTTAGGGTTAGGGTTAGGGTTACTGTTAGGGTTAGGGCTCGGTTTAGGGTACGGGTTAGGATTAGGGTACGCGTTAGGGTTAGGGTAGGGGTTAGGGTTAGGGTACGCGTTAGGGTGGGGGTAGTTATTAAACCTATCACACTCTCTAGATACCCCTTAGCACGTAAAGGAATATTATTTGGGGGTCCAGCCATGGAGAAGAGTTTAGACACTAGGAGAAGATAAGGAACACACCCATTATCACGAAATCACATTAGGATTCTCTTTTTAAACTGTTCCTTAAAACACTAGTGCTTAGGAAATCTATTGGAGGCAGAATCCGTCAAGGGTAGCTTAGGGTTAGGGTTAGGGTTAGGGTGAGGGTTAGGGTACGGCTTAGGGTACGGGTTCGGGTAGGGCGTAGGGTATGGGTTAGGGTTAGGGTTAGGGCTCGGTTTAGGGTACGTGTTAGGATTAGGGTATGCGTTAGGGTTAGGGTAGGGGTTAGGGTTAGGATACGCGTTAGGGTGAGGGTAGTTATTAAACCTATCCCACTCTCTAGATACCCCTTAGCACGTACAGGAATATTATTGGGGGTCCAGCCATGGAGAAGAGTTTAGACACTAGGAGAAGATAAGGAACACTCCCATTATCACGATATCACATTAGGATTCTCTTTTTAACCTGTTCCTTAAAACACTAGTGCTTAGGAAATCTATTGGAGGCAGAAGCCGTCAAGGGTAGCTTAGGGTTAGGGTTAGGGTTAGGGTGAGGGTTAGGGTACGGTTTAGGGTACGGGTTCAGGGAGGGGTTCGGGTAGGGCGTAGGGTATGGGTTAGGGTTAGGGTTAGAGTTAGTGTTAGGGTTAGAGTTAGTGTTAGATTTAGGGCTCGGTTTAGGGTACGGGTTAGGATTAGGGTATGCGCTAGTGTTAGGGTAGCAGTTAGGGTTAGGGTACGCGTTAGGGTGAGGGTAGTTATTAAACCTATCCCACTCTCTAGATACCCCTTAGCACGTATAGGAATATTATTTGGGGGTCCAGCCATGGAGAAGAGTTAAGACACTAGGAGAAGTTAAGGAACACACCCATTATCACGGAATCACATTAGGATTCTCTTTTTAACCTGTTCCTTAAAACACTAGTGCTTAGGAAATCTATTGGAGCCAGAAGCAGTCAAGGGTAGCTTAGGGTTAGGGTTAGGGTTAGGGTGAGGGCTAGGGTATGGCTTAGGGTACGGGTTCGGGGAGGGGTTCGGGTAGGGCGTAGGGTATGGGTTAGGGTTAGGGTTAGGGTTAGTGTTATGGTTAGGGCTCGGTTTAGGGTACGGGTTAGGATTAGGGAACGCGTTAGGGTTAGGGTAGGGGTTAGGGTTAGGGTACGTGTTAGGGTGAGGGTAGTTATTAAACCTATCACACTCTCTAGATACCCCTTAGCACATAAAGGAATATTATTTGGGGGTCCAGCCATGGAGAAGAGTTTAGACACGAGGAGAAGATAAGGAACACACCCATTATCAAGAAATCACATTAGGATTCTCTTTTTAACCTGTTCCTTAAAACACTAGTGCTTAGGAAATCTATTGGAGGCAGAAGCAGTGAAGGGTAGCTTAGGGTTAGGGTTAGGGTGTGGGTTAGGGTATGGCTTAGGGTAGGGGTTCGGGGAGGGGTTCGGGTAGGGCGTAGGGTATGGGTTAGGGTTAGGGTTAGGGTTAGTGTTAGGGTTAGGGCTCGGTTTAGGGTACGGGTTAGGATTAGGGTACGCGTTAGGGTTAGGGTAGGGGTTAGGGTTAGGGTACGCGTTAGGGTGGGGGTAGTTATTAAACCTATCACACTCTCTAGATACCCCTTAGCACGTAAAGGAATATTATTTGGGGGTCCAGCCATGGAGAAGAGTTTAGACACTAGGAGAAGATAAGGAACACACCCATTATCACGAAATCACATTAGGATTCTCTTTTTAAACTGTTCCTTAAAACACTAGTGCTTAGGAAATCTATTGGAGGCAGAAGCCATCAAGGGTAGCTTAGGGTTAGGGTTAGGGTTAGGGTGAGGGTTAGGGTACGGCTTAGGGTACGGGTTCGGGGAGGCGTTCGGGTAGTGCGTAGGGTATGGGTTAGGGTTAGGGTTAGGGCTCGGTTTAGGGTACGGGTTAGGATTACGGTATGCATTAGGGTTAAGGTAGGGGTTAGGGTTAGGATACGCGTTAGGGTGAGGGTAGTTATTAAACCTATCCCACTCTCTAGATACCCCTTAGCACGTAAAGGAATATTATTTGGGGGTCCAGCCATGGAGAAGAGTTTAGACACGAGGAGAAGATAAGGAACACACCCATTATCAAGAAATCACATTAGGATTCTCTTTTTAACCTGTTCCTTAAATCACTAGTGCTTAGGAAATCTATTGGAGGCAGAAGCCGTCAAGGGTAGCTTAGGGTTAGGGTTAGGGTTAGGGTGAGGGTTAGGGTAAGGCTTAGGGTACGGGTTCGGGGAGGGGTTCGTGTAGGGCGTAGGGTATGGGTTAGAGTTAGGGATAGGGTTAGTGTTAGGGTTAGGGCTCGGTTTAGGGTACGGGTTAGGATTAGGGTACTGGTTAGTGTTAGTGTAGGGGTTAGGGTTAGGGTACGCTTTAGGGTGAGGGTAGTTATTAAACCTATCCCACTCTCTAGATACCCCTTAGCACGTAAAGGAATATTATTTGGGCGTCCAGCCATGGAGAAAGGTTTAGACACTAGGAGAAGATAAGGAACACACCCATTATCAAGAAATCACAATATGATTCTCTTTTTAAACTGTTCCTTAAAACACTAGTGCTTAGGAAATCTATTGGAGGCAGAAGCAGTCAAGGGTAGCTTAGGGTTAGGGTTAGGGTTAGGGTGAGATTAGGGTACGGCTTAGGGTAAGGGTTCGGGGAGGGGTTCGGGTAGGGCGTAGTGTATGGGTTAGGGTTAGATTTAGGGTTAGTGTTAGGGTTAGGGCTCGGTTTAGGGTACGGGTTAGGATTAGGGTACTCGTTAGGTTTAGGGTAGCGGTTAGGGTTAGGGTACGCGTTAGGGTGAGGGTAGTTATTAAACCTATCACACTCTCTAGATACCCCTTAGCACGTAAAGGAATATTATTTGGGGGTCCAGCCATGGAGAAGAGTTTAGACACGAGGAGAAGATAAGGAACACACCCATTATCACGAAATCACATTAGGATTCTCTTTTTAACCTGTTCCTTAAAACACTAGTGCTTAGGAAATCTATTGGAGGCAGAAGCAGTCAAGGGTAGCTTAGGGTTAGGGTTAGGGTTAGGGTGAGGGTTAGGGTAAGGCTTAGGGTACGGGTTCGGGGAGGGGTTCGGGTAGGGCGTAGGGTATGGGTTAGGGTTAGGGTTAGGGCTAGTGTTAGGGTTAGGGCTCGGTTTAGGGTACGGGTTAGGATTAGGGTACGCGTTAGGGTTAGGGTAGGGGTTAGGGTTAGGGTACGTGTTAGGGTGAGGGTAGTTATTAAACCTATCCCACTCTCTAGATACCCCTTAGCACGTAAAGGAATATTATTTGGGGGTCCAGCCATGGAGAAGAGTTTAGACACGAGGAGAAGATAAGGAACACACCCATTATCACGAAATCACATTAGGATTCTCTTTTTAACCTGTTCCTTAAAACACTAGTTCTTAGGAAATCTATTGGAGGCAGAAGCCGTCAAGGGTAGCTTAGGGTTAGGGTTAGGGTTAGGGTGAGGGTTAGGGTACGGTTTAGGGTACGGGTTCGGGGAGGGGTTCGGGTAGGGCGTAGGGTATGGGTTAGGGTTAGGGTTAGGGCTAGTGTTAGGGTTAGGGCTCGGTTTAGGGTACGGGTTAGGATTAGGGTACGCGCTAGGGTTAGGGTAGCGGTTAGGGTTAGGGTACGCGTTAGGGTGAGGGTAGTTAATAAACCTATCCCACTCTCTAGATACCCCTTAGCACGTATAGGAATATTATTTGGGGGTCCAGCCATGGAGAAGAGTTTAGACACTAGGAGAAGATAAGGAACACACCCATTATCACGGAATCACATTAGGATTCTCTTTTTAACCTGTTCCTTAAAACACTAGTGCTTAGGAAATCTATTGGAGGCAGAAGCAGTCAAGGGTAGATTAGGGTTAGGGTTAGGGTTAGGGTGAGGGCTACGGTATGGCTTAGGGTACGGGTTCGGGGAGGGGTTCGGGTAGGGCGTAGGGTATGGGTTAGGGTTAGGGTTAGGGTTAGTGTTAGGGTTAGGGCTCGGTTTAGGGTACGGGTTAGGAGTAGGGAACGCGTTAGGGTTAGGGTAGGGGTTAGGGTTAGGGTACGTGTTAGGGTGAGGGTAGTTATTAAACCTATCACACTCTCTAGATACCCCTTAGCACGTAAAGGAATATTATTTGGGGGTCCAGCCATGGAGAAGAGTTTAGACACGAGCAGAAGATAAGGAACACACCCATTATCAAGAAATCACATTAGGATTCTCTTTTTAACCTGTTCCTTAAAACACTAGTGCTTAGGAAATCTATTGGAGGCAGAAGCAGTCAAGGGTAGCTTAGGGTTAGGGTTAGGGTTAGGGTGAGGGATAGGGTACGGCTTAGGGTACGGGTTCGGGGAGGAGTTCGGGTAGGGCGTAGGGTATGGGTTAGGGTTAGGGTTAGGGTTACTGTTAGGGTTAGGGCTCGGTTTAGGGTACGGGTTAGGATTAGGGTACGCGTTAGTGTTAGGGTAGGTGTTAGGGTTAGGGTACGCGATAGGGTGAGGTTAGTTATTAAACCTATCCCACTCTCTAGATACCCCTTAGCACGTAAAGGAATATTATTTGGGGGTCCAGCCATGGAGAAGAGTTTAGACACTAGGAGAAGATAAGGAACACACCCATTATCAAGAAATCACATTAGGATTCTCTTTTCAACCTGTTCCTTAAAACACTAGTGCTTAGGAAATCTATTGGAGGCAGAAGCAGTCAAGGGTAGCTTAGGGTTAGCGTTAGGGTTAGGGTGAGGGTTAGGGTACGGCTTACGATACGGGTTCGGGGAGGGGTTCGGGTAGGGCGTAGGGTATGGGTTAGGGTTAGGGTTAGGGCTAGTGTTAGGGTTAGGGCTCGGTTTAGGGTACGGGTTAGGATTAGGGTATGCGTTAGGGTTAGGGTAGGGGTTAGGGTTAGGGTACGCGTTAGGGTGAGGGTAGTTATTAAACCTATCCCACTCTCTAGATACCCCTTAGCACGTAAAGGAATATTATTTGGGGGTCCAGCCATGGAGAAGAGTTTAGACACGAGGAGAAGATAAGGAACACAACCATTATCAAGAAATCACATTAGGATTCTCTTTTTAACCTGTTCCTTAAATCACTAGTGCTTAGGAAATCTATTGAAGGCAGAAGCCGTCAAGGGTAGCTTAGGGTTAGGGTTAGGGTTAGGGTGAGGGTTAGGGTACGGTTTAGGGTACGGGTTCAGGGAGGGGTTCGGGTAGGGCGTAGGGTATGGGTTAGGGTTAGGGTTAGAGTTAGTGTTAGGGTTAGGGCTCGGTTTAGGGTATGGGTTAGGATTAGGGTACGCGTTAGGGTTAGGTTAGGGGTTAGGGTTAGGGTACGCGTTAGGGTGAGGGTAGTTATTAAACCTATCCCACTCTCTAGATACCCCTTAGCACGTAAAGGAATATTATTTGGGGATCCAGCCATGGAGAAGAGTTTAGACACTAGGAGAAGATAAGGAACACACCCATTATCAAGAAATCACATTAGGATTCTCTTTTTAACCTGTTCCTTAAAACACTACTGCTTAGGAAATCTATTGGAGGCAGAAGCTGTCAAGGGTAGCTTAGGGTTAGGGTTAGGGTTAGGGTGAGGGTTAGGGTACGGCTTACGATACGGGTTCGGGGAGGGGTTCGGGTAGGGCGTAGGGTATGGGTTAGGGTTAGGGTTAGGGCTAGTGTTAGGGTTAGGGCTCGGTTTAGGGTACGGGTTAGGATTAGGGTATGCGTTAGGGTTAGGGTAGGGGTTAGGGTTAGGATACGCTTTAGGGTGAGGGTAGTTATTAAACCTATCCCACTCTCTAGATACCCCTTAGCACGTAAAGGAATATTATTTGGGGGTCCAGCCATGGAGAAGGGTTTAGACACTAGGAGAAGATAAGGAACACACCCATTATCAAGAAATCACAATATGATTCTCTTTTTAAACTGTTCCTTAAAACACTAGTGCTTAGGAAATCTATTGGAGGCAGAAGCAGTCAAGGGTAGCTTAGGGTTAGGGTTAGGGTTAGGGTGAGGGTTAGGGTACGGCTTAGGGTACGGGTTCGGGGAGGGTTTCGGGTAGGGCGTAGGGTATGGGTTAGGGTTAGGGTTAGGGTTAGTGTTAGGGTTAGGGCTCGGTTTAGGGTACGGGTTAGGAGTAGGGTACGTGTTAGGGTTAGTGTACGCGTTAGGGTGAGGGTAGTTATTAAACCTATTCCACTCTCTAGATACACCTTAGCACGTACAGGAATATTATTGGGGGTCCAGCCATGGAGAAGAGTTTAGACACTAGGAGAAGATAAGGAACACACCCATTATCACGAAATCACATTAGGATTCTCTTTTTAACCTGTTCCTTAAAACACTAGTGCTTAGGAAATCTATTGGAGGCAGAAGCAGTCAAGGGTAGCTTAGGGTTAGGGTTAGGGTTAGGGCTAGTGTTAGGGTTAGGGCTCGGTTTAGGGTACGGGTTAGGATTAGGGTACGCGTTAGGGTTAGGGTAGGGGTTAGGGTTAGGGTACGCGTTAGGGTGAGGGTAGTTATTAAACCTATCCCACTCTCTAGATACCCCTTAGCACGTAAAGGAATATTATTTGGGGGTCCAGCCATGGAGAAGAGTTTAGACACGAGGAGAAGATAAGGAACACACCCATTATCAAGAAATCACATTAGGATTCTCTTTTTAACCTGTTCCTTAAAACACTAGTGCTTAGGAAATCTATTGGAGGCAGAAGCCGTCAAGGGTAGCTTAGGGTTAGGGTTAGGGTTAGGGTGAGGGTTAGGGTACGGTTTAGGGTACGGGTTCAGGGAGGGGTTCGGGTTGGGCGTAGGGTATGGGTTAGGGTTAGGGTTAGAGTTAGTGTTAGGGTTAGGGCTCGGTTTAGGGTACGGGTTAGGATTAGGGTACGCGTTAGGGTTAGGGTAGGGGTTAGGGTTAGTGTACGCGTTCGGGTGAGGGTAGTTATTAAACCTATCCCACTCTCTAGATACCCCTTAGCACGTACAGTAATATTATTGGGGGTCCAGCCATGGAGAAGAGTTTAGACACTAGGAGAAGATAAGGAACACTCCCATTATCACGAAATCACATTAGGATTCTCTTTTTAACCTGTTCCTTAAATCACTAGTGCTTAGGAAATCTATTGGAGGCAGAAGCAGTCAAGGGTAGCTTAGGGTTATGGTTAGGGTTAGGGTGAGGGTTAAGGTATTGCGTAGGGTACGGGTTCGGGGAGGGGTTCGGGTAGGGCGTAGGGTATGGGTTAGGGTTAGGGTTAGGGCTAGTGTTAGGGTTAGGGCTCGGTTTAGGGTACGGGTTAGGATTAGGGTACGCGTTAGTGTTACTGTAGGGGTTAGGGTTAGGGTACGCGTTAGGGTGAGGGTAGTTATTAAACCTATCCCACTCTCTAGATACCCCTTAGCACGTATAGGAATATTATTTGGGGGTCCAGCCATGGAGAAGAGTTAAGACACTAGGAGAAGTTAAGGAACACACCCATTATCACGGAATCACATTAGGATTCTCTTTTTAACCTGTTCCTTAAAACACTAGTGCTTAGGAAATCTATTGGAGCCAGAAGCAGTCAAGGGAAGCTTAGGGTTAGGGTTAGGGTTAGGGTGAGGGCTAGGGTATGGCTTAGGGTACGGGTTCGGGGAGGGGTTCGGGTAGGGCGTAGGGTATGTGTTAGGGTTAGGGTTAGGGTTAGTGTTATGGTTAGGGCTCGGTTTAGGGTACGGCTTAGGATTAGGGAACGCGTTAGGGTTAGGGTAGGGGTTAGGGTTAGGGTATGTGTTAGGGTGAGGGTAGTTATTAAACCTATCACACTCTCTAGATACCCCTTAGCACATAAAGTAATATTATTTGGGGGTCCAGCCATGGAGAAGAGTTTAGACACGAGGAGAAGATAAGGAACACACCCATTATCAAGAAATCACATTAGGATTCTCTTTTTAACCTGTTCCTTAAAACACTAGTGCTTAGGAAATCTATTGGAGGCAGAAGCAGTGAAGGGTAGCTTAGGGTTAGGGTTAGGGTGTGGGTTAGGGTATGGCTTAGGGTAGGGGTTCGGGGAGGGTTTCGGGTAGGGCGTAGGGTATGGGTTAGGGTTAGGGTTAGGGTTAGTGTTAGGGTTAGGGCTCGGTTTAGGGTACGGGTTAGGATTAGGGTACGCGTTAGGGTTAGGGTAGGGGTTAGGGTTAGGGTACGCGTTAGGGTGGGGGTAGTTATTAAACCTATCACACTCTCTAGATACCCCTTAGCACGTAAAGGAATATTATTTGGGGGTCCAGCCATGGAGAAGAGTTTAGACACTAGGAGAAGATAAGGAACACACCCATTATCACGAAATCACATTAGGATTCTCTTTTTAAACTGTTCCTTAAAACACTAGTGCTTAGGAAATCTATTGGAGGCAGAAGCCGTCAAGGGTAGCTTAGGGTTAGGGTTAGGGTTAGGGTGAGGGTTAGGGTACGACTTAGGGTACGGGTTCGGGGAGGCGTTCGGGTAGGGCGTAGGGTATGGGTTAGGGTTAGGGTTAGGGCTCGGTTTAGGGTACGGGTTAGGATTAGGGTATGCGTTAGGGTTAGGGTAGGGGTTAGGGTTAGGATACGCGTTAGGGTGAGGGTAGTTATTAAACCTATCCCACTCTCTAGATACCCCTTAGCACGTAAAGGAATATTATTTGGGGGTCCAGCCATGGAGAAGAGTTTAGACACGAGGAGAAGATAAGGAACACACCCATTATCAAGAAATCACATTAGGATTCTCTTTTTAACCTGTTCCTTAAATCACTAGTGCTTAGGAAATCTATTGGAGGCAGAAGCCGTCAAGGGTAGCTTAGGGTTAGGGTTAGGGTGAGGGTTAGGGTAAGGCTTAGGGTACGGGTTCGGGGAGGGGTTCGTGTAGGGCGTAGGGTATGGGTTAGAGTTAGGGTTAGGGTTAGTGTTAGGGTTAGGGCTCGGTTTAGGGTACGGGTTAGGGTTAGGGTACGCGTTAGTGTTAGGGTAGGGGTTAGGGTTAGGGTACGCTTTAGGGTGAGGGTAGTTATTAAACCTATCCCACTCTCTAGATACCCCTTAGCACGTAAAGGAATATTATTTGGGCGTCCAGCCATGGAGAAGGGTTTAGACACTAGGAGAAGATAAGGAACACACCCATTATCAAGAAATCACAATATGATTCTCTTTTTAAACTGTTCCTTAAAACACTAGTGGTTAGGAAATCTATTGGAGGCAGAAGCAGTCAAGGGTAGCTTAGGGTTAGGGTTACGGTTAGGGTGAGATTAGGGTACGGCTTACGGTAAGGGTTCGGGGAGGGGTTCGGGTAGGGCGTAGGGTATGGGTTAGGGTTAGATTTAGGGTTAGTGTTAGGGTTAGGGCTCGGTTTAGGGTACGGGTTAGGATTAGGGTACTCGTTAGGTTTAGGGTAGCGGTTAGGGTTAGGGTACGCGTTAGGGTGAGGGTA
This sequence comes from Balaenoptera acutorostrata, assembly GCF_949987535.1. Classification (NCBI taxonomy): domain Eukaryota; kingdom Metazoa; phylum Chordata; class Mammalia; order Artiodactyla; family Balaenopteridae; genus Balaenoptera; species Balaenoptera acutorostrata. Next base: position 87,831 of record NW_026646243.1, on the reverse strand, counting down.
GTTATTAAACCTATCACACTCTCTAGATACCCCTTAGCACGTAAAGGAATATTATTTGGGGGTCCAGCCATGGAGAAGAGTTTAGACACGAGGAAAAGATAAGGAACACACCCATTATCACGAAATCACATTAGGATTCTCTTTTTAACCTGTTCCTTAAAACACTAGTGCTTAGGAAATCTATTGGAGGCAGAAGCAGTCAAGGGTAGCTTAGGGTTAGGGTTAGGGTTAGGGTGAGGGTTAGGGTACGGCTTAGGGTACGGGTTGGGGGAGGGGTTCGGGTAGGGCGTAGGGTATGGGTTAGGGTTAGGGTTAGGGCTAGTGTTAGGGTTAGGGCTCGGTTTAGGGTACGGGTTAGGATTAGGGTACGCGTTAGGGTTAGGGTAGGGGTTAGGGTTAGGGTACGCGTTAGGGTGAGGGTAGTTATTAAACCTATCCCACTCTCTAGATACCCCTTAGCACGTAAAGGAATATTATTTGGGGGTCCAGCCATGGAGAAGAGTTTAGACACGAGGAGAAGATAAGGAACACACCCATTATCAAGAAATCACAATGTGATTCTCTTTTTAACCTGTTCCTTAAAACACTAGTGCTTAGGAAATCTATTGGAGGCAGAAGCAGTGAAGGGTAGCTTAGGGTTAGGGTTAGGGTGTGGGTTAGGGTATGGCTTAGGGTAGGGGTTCGGGGAGGGGTTCGGGTAGGGCGTAGGGTATGGGTTAGGGTTAGGGTTAGGGTTACTGTTAGGGTTAGGGCTCGGTTTAGGGTACGGGTTAGGATTAGGGTACGCGTTAGGGTTAGGGTAGGGGTTAGGGTTAGGGTACGCGTTAGGGTGGGGGTAGTTATTAAACCTATCACACTCTCTAGATACCCCTTAGCACGTAAAGGAATATTATTTGGGGGTCCAGCCATGGAGAAGAGTTTAGACACTAGGAGAAGATAAGGAACACACCCATTATCACGAAATCACATTAGGATTCTCTTTTTAAACTGTTCCTTAAAACACTAGTGCTTAGGAAATCTATTGGAGGCAGAATCCGTCAAGGGTAGCTTAGGGTTAGGGTTAGGGTTAGGGTGAGGGTTAGGGTACGGCTTAGGGTACGGGTTCGGGTAGGGCGTAGGGTATGGGTTAGGGTTAGGGTTAGGGCTCGGTTTAGGGTACGTGTTAGGATTAGGGTATGCGTTAGGGTTAGGGTAGGGGTTAGGGTTAGGATACGCGTTAGGGTGAGGGTAGTTATTAAACCTATCCCACTCTCTAGATACCCCTTAGCACGTACAGGAATATTATTGGGGGTCCAGCCATGGAGAAGAGTTTAGACACTAGGAGAAGATAAGGAACACTCCCATTATCACGATATCACATTAGGATTCTCTTTTTAACCTGTTCCTTAAAACACTAGTGCTTAGGAAATCTATTGGAGGCAGAAGCCGTCAAGGGTAGCTTAGGGTTAGGGTTAGGGTTAGGGTGAGGGTTAGGGTACGGTTTAGGGTACGGGTTCAGGGAGGGGTTCGGGTAGGGCGTAGGGTATGGGTTAGGGTTAGGGTTAGAGTTAGTGTTAGGGTTAGAGTTAGTGTTAGATTTAGGGCTCGGTTTAGGGTACGGGTTAGGATTAGGGTATGCGCTAGTGTTAGGGTAGCAGTTAGGGTTAGGGTACGCGTTAGGGTGAGGGTAGTTATTAAACCTATCCCACTCTCTAGATACCCCTTAGCACGTATAGGAATATTATTTGGGGGTCCAGCCATGGAGAAGAGTTAAGACACTAGGAGAAGTTAAGGAACACACCCATTATCACGGAATCACATTAGGATTCTCTTTTTAACCTGTTCCTTAAAACACTAGTGCTTAGGAAATCTATTGGAGCCAGAAGCAGTCAAGGGTAGCTTAGGGTTAGGGTTAGGGTTAGGGTGAGGGCTAGGGTATGGCTTAGGGTACGGGTTCGGGGAGGGGTTCGGGTAGGGCGTAGGGTATGGGTTAGGGTTAGGGTTAGGGTTAGTGTTATGGTTAGGGCTCGGTTTAGGGTACGGGTTAGGATTAGGGAACGCGTTAGGGTTAGGGTAGGGGTTAGGGTTAGGGTACGTGTTAGGGTGAGGGTAGTTATTAAACCTATCACACTCTCTAGATACCCCTTAGCACATAAAGGAATATTATTTGGGGGTCCAGCCATGGAGAAGAGTTTAGACACGAGGAGAAGATAAGGAACACACCCATTATCAAGAAATCACATTAGGATTCTCTTTTTAACCTGTTCCTTAAAACACTAGTGCTTAGGAAATCTATTGGAGGCAGAAGCAGTGAAGGGTAGCTTAGGGTTAGGGTTAGGGTGTGGGTTAGGGTATGGCTTAGGGTAGGGGTTCGGGGAGGGGTTCGGGTAGGGCGTAGGGTATGGGTTAGGGTTAGGGTTAGGGTTAGTGTTAGGGTTAGGGCTCGGTTTAGGGTACGGGTTAGGATTAGGGTACGCGTTAGGGTTAGGGTAGGGGTTAGGGTTAGGGTACGCGTTAGGGTGGGGGTAGTTATTAAACCTATCACACTCTCTAGATACCCCTTAGCACGTAAAGGAATATTATTTGGGGGTCCAGCCATGGAGAAGAGTTTAGACACTAGGAGAAGATAAGGAACACACCCATTATCACGAAATCACATTAGGATTCTCTTTTTAAACTGTTCCTTAAAACACTAGTGCTTAGGAAATCTATTGGAGGCAGAAGCCATCAAGGGTAGCTTAGGGTTAGGGTTAGGGTTAGGGTGAGGGTTAGGGTACGGCTTAGGGTACGGGTTCGGGGAGGCGTTCGGGTAGTGCGTAGGGTATGGGTTAGGGTTAGGGTTAGGGCTCGGTTTAGGGTACGGGTTAGGATTACGGTATGCATTAGGGTTAAGGTAGGGGTTAGGGTTAGGATACGCGTTAGGGTGAGGGTAGTTATTAAACCTATCCCACTCTCTAGATACCCCTTAGCACGTAAAGGAATATTATTTGGGGGTCCAGCCATGGAGAAGAGTTTAGACACGAGGAGAAGATAAGGAACACACCCATTATCAAGAAATCACATTAGGATTCTCTTTTTAACCTGTTCCTTAAATCACTAGTGCTTAGGAAATCTATTGGAGGCAGAAGCCGTCAAGGGTAGCTTAGGGTTAGGGTTAGGGTTAGGGTGAGGGTTAGGGTAAGGCTTAGGGTACGGGTTCGGGGAGGGGTTCGTGTAGGGCGTAGGGTATGGGTTAGAGTTAGGGATAGGGTTAGTGTTAGGGTTAGGGCTCGGTTTAGGGTACGGGTTAGGATTAGGGTACTGGTTAGTGTTAGTGTAGGGGTTAGGGTTAGGGTACGCTTTAGGGTGAGGGTAGTTATTAAACCTATCCCACTCTCTAGATACCCCTTAGCACGTAAAGGAATATTATTTGGGCGTCCAGCCATGGAGAAAGGTTTAGACACTAGGAGAAGATAAGGAACACACCCATTATCAAGAAATCACAATATGATTCTCTTTTTAAACTGTTCCTTAAAACACTAGTGCTTAGGAAATCTATTGGAGGCAGAAGCAGTCAAGGGTAGCTTAGGGTTAGGGTTAGGGTTAGGGTGAGATTAGGGTACGGCTTAGGGTAAGGGTTCGGGGAGGGGTTCGGGTAGGGCGTAGTGTATGGGTTAGGGTTAGATTTAGGGTTAGTGTTAGGGTTAGGGCTCGGTTTAGGGTACGGGTTAGGATTAGGGTACTCGTTAGGTTTAGGGTAGCGGTTAGGGTTAGGGTACGCGTTAGGGTGAGGGTAGTTATTAAACCTATCACACTCTCTAGATACCCCTTAGCACGTAAAGGAATATTATTTGGGGGTCCAGCCATGGAGAAGAGTTTAGACACGAGGAGAAGATAAGGAACACACCCATTATCACGAAATCACATTAGGATTCTCTTTTTAACCTGTTCCTTAAAACACTAGTGCTTAGGAAATCTATTGGAGGCAGAAGCAGTCAAGGGTAGCTTAGGGTTAGGGTTAGGGTTAGGGTGAGGGTTAGGGTAAGGCTTAGGGTACGGGTTCGGGGAGGGGTTCGGGTAGGGCGTAGGGTATGGGTTAGGGTTAGGGTTAGGGCTAGTGTTAGGGTTAGGGCTCGGTTTAGGGTACGGGTTAGGATTAGGGTACGCGTTAGGGTTAGGGTAGGGGTTAGGGTTAGGGTACGTGTTAGGGTGAGGGTAGTTATTAAACCTATCCCACTCTCTAGATACCCCTTAGCACGTAAAGGAATATTATTTGGGGGTCCAGCCATGGAGAAGAGTTTAGACACGAGGAGAAGATAAGGAACACACCCATTATCACGAAATCACATTAGGATTCTCTTTTTAACCTGTTCCTTAAAACACTAGTGCTTAGGAAATCTATTGGAGGCAGAAGCCGTCAAGGGTAGCTTAGGGTTAGGGTTAGGGTTAGGGTGAGGGTTAGGGTACGGTTTAGGGTACGGGTTCGGGGAGGGGTTCGGGTAGGGCGTAGGGTATGGGTTAGGGTTAGGGTTAGGGCTAGTGTTAGGGTTAGGGCTCGGTTTAGGGTACGGGTTAGGATTAGGGTACGCGCTAGGGTTAGGGTAGCGGTTAGGGTTAGGGTACGCGTTAGGGTGAGGGTAGTTAATAAACCTATCCCACTCTCTAGATACCCCTTAGCACGTATAGGAATATTATTTGGGGGTCCAGCCATGGAGAAGAGTTTAGACACTAGGAGAAGATAAGGAACACACCCATTATCACGGAATCAAATTAGGATTCTCTTTTTAACCTGTTCCTTAAAACACTAGTGCTTAGGAAATCTATTGGAGGCAGAAGCAGTCAAGGGTAGATTAGGGTTAGGGTTAGGGTTAGGGTGAGGGCTACGGTATGGCTTAGGGTACGGGTTCGGGGAGGGGTTCGGGTAGGGCGTAGGGTATGGGTTAGGGTTAGGGTTAGGGTTAGTGTTAGGGTTAGGGCTCGGTTTAGGGTACGGGTTAGGAGTAGGGAACGCGTTAGGGTTAGGGTAGGGGTTAGGGTTAGGGTACGTGTTAGGGTGAGGGTAGTTATTAAACCTATCACACTCTCTAGATACCCCTTAGCACGTAAAGGAATATTATTTGGGGGTCCAGCCATGGAGAAGAGTTTAGACACGAGCAGAAGATAAGGAACACACCCATTATCAAGAAATCACATTAGGATTCTCTTTTTAACCTGTTCCTTAAAACACTAGTGCTTAGGAAATCTATTGGAGGCAGAAGCAGTCAAGGGTAGCTTAGGGTTAGGGTTAGGGTTAGGGTGAGGGATAGGGTACGGCTTAGGGTACGGGTTCGGGGAGGAGTTCGGGTAGGGCGTAGGGTATGGGTTAGGGTTAGGGTTAGGGTTACTGTTAGGGTTAGGGCTCGGTTTAGGGTACGGGTTAGGATTAGGGTACGCGTTAGTGTTAGGGTAGGTGTTAGGGTTAGGGTACGCGATAGGGTGAGGTTAGTTATTAAACCTATCCCACTCTCTAGATACCCCTTAGCACGTAAAGGAATATTATTTGGGGGTCCAGCCATGGAGAAGAGTTTAGACACTAGGAGAAGATAAGGAACACACCCATTATCAAGAAATCACATTAGGATTCTCTTTTCAACCTGTTCCTTAAAACACTAGTGCTTAGGAAATCTATTGGAGGCAGAAGCAGTCAAGGGTAGCTTAGGGTTAGCGTTAGGGTTAGGGTGAGGGTTAGGGTACGGCTTACGATACGGGTTCGGGGAGGGGTTCGGGTAGGGCGTAGGGTATGGGTTAGGGTTAGGGTTAGGGCTAGTGTTAGGGTTAGGGCTCGGTTTAGGGTACGGGTTAGGATTAGGGTATGCGTTAGGGTTAGGGTAGGGGTTAGGGTTAGGGTACGCGTTAGGGTGAGGGTAGTTATTAAACCTATCCCACTCTCTAGATACCCCTTAGCACGTAAAGGAATATTATTTGGGGGTCCAGCCATGGAGAAGAGTTTAGACACGAGGAGAAGATAAGGAACACAACCATTATCAAGAAATCACATTAGGATTCTCTTTTTAACCTGTTCCTTAAATCACTAGTGCTTAGGAAATCTATTGGAGGCAGAAGCCGTCAAGGGTAGCTTAGGGTTAGGGTTAGGGTTAGGGTGAGGGTTAGGGTACGGTTTAGGGTACGGGTTCAGGGAGGGGTTCGGGTAGGGCGTAGGGTATGGGTTAGGGTTAGGGTTAGAGTTAGTGTTAGGGTTAGGGCTCGGTTTAGGGTATGGGTTAGGATTAGGGTACGCGTTAGGGTTAGGTTAGGGGTTAGGGTTAGGGTACGCGTTAGGGTGAGGGTAGTTATTAAACCTATCCCACTCTCTAGATACCCCTTAGCACGTAAAGGAATATTATTTGGGGATCCAGCCATGGAGAAGAGTTTAGACACTAGGAGAAGATAAGGAACACACCCATTATCACGAAAACACATTAGGATTCTCTTTTTAACCTGTTCCTTAAAACACTAGTGCTTAGGAAATCTATTGGAGGCAGAAGCAGTCAAGGGTAGCTTAGGGTTAGGGTTAGGGTTAGGGTGAGGGCTAGGGTATGGCTTAGGGTACGGGTTCGGGGAGGGGTTCGGGTAGGGCGTAGGGTATGGTTTAGGGTTAGGGTTAGGGTTAGTGTTAGGGTTAGGGCAGGGTTTAGGGTACGGGTTAGGATTAGGGTACGCGTTAGTGTTAGGGTAGTGGTTAGGGTTAGGGTACGCTTTAGGGTGGGGGTAGTTATTAAACCTATCACACTCTCTAGATACCCCTTAGCACGTAAAGGAATATTATTTGGGGGTCCAGCCTTGGAGAAGAGTTTAGACACGAGGAGAATATAAGGAACACACCCATTATCAAGAAATCAAATTAGGATTCTCTTTTTACCTGTTCCTTAAAACACTAGTGCTTAGGAAATCTATTGGAGGCAGAAGCAGTCAAGGGTAGCTTAGGGTTAGGGTTAGGGTTAGGGTGAGGGTTAGGGTACGGCTTAGGGTACGGGTTCGGGGAGGGCTTCGGGTAGGGCGTAGGGTATGGGTTAGGGTTAGGGTTAGGGCTAGTGTTAGGGTTAGGGCTCGGTTTAGGGTACGGGTTAGGATTAGGGTATGCGTTAGGGTTAGGGTAGGGGTTAGGGTTAGGATACGCGTTAGGGTGAGGGTAGTTATTAAACCTATCCCACTCTCTAGATACCCCTTAGCACGTAAAGGAATATTATTTGGGGGTCCAGCCATGGAGAAGAATTTAGATACGAGGAGAAGAAAAGGAACACACCCATTATCAAGAAATCACATTAGGATTCTCTTTTTAACCTGTTCCTTAAATCACTAGTGCTTAGGAAATCTATTGGAGGCAGAAGCCGTCAAGGGTAGCTTAGGGTTAGGGTTAGGGTTAGGGTGAGGGTTAGGGTACGGCTTAGGGTACGGGTTCGGGGAGGGGTTCAGGTAGGGCGTAGGGTATGGGTTAGAGTTAGGGTTAGGGTTAGTGTTAGGGTTAGGGCTCGGTTTAGGGTACGGGTTAGGATTAGGGTACGCGTTAGTGTTAGGGTAGGGGTTAGGGTTAGGGTACGCTTTAGGGTGAGGGTAGTTATTAAACCTATCCCACTCTCTAGATACCCCTTAGCACGTAAAGGAATATTATTTGGGCGTCCAGCCATGGAGAAGGGTTTAGACACTAGGAGAAGATAAGGAACACACCCATTATCAAGAAATCACAATATGATTCTCTTTTTAAACTGTTCCTTAAAACACTAGTGGTTAGGAAATCTATTGGAGGCAGAAGCAGTCAAGGGTAGCATAGGGTTAGGGTGAGGGTTAGGGTACGGCTTAGGGTACGGGTTCGGGGAGGGGTTCGGGTAGGGCGTAGGGTATGGGTTAGGGTTAGGGTTAGGGCTAGTGTTAGGGTTAGGGCTCGGTTTAGGGTACGGGTTAGGATTAGGGTACCCGTTAGGGTTAGGGTAGGGGTTAGGGTTAGGGTACGCGTTAGGGTGAGGGTAGTTATTAAACCTATCCCACTCTCTAGATACCCCTTAGCACGTAAAGGAATATTATTTGGGGGTCCAGCCATGGAGAAGAGTTTAGACACGAGGAGAAGATAAGGAACACACCCATTATCAAGAAATCACATTACGATTCTCTTTTTAACCTGTTCCTTAAAACACTAGTGCTTAGGAAATCTATTGGAGGCAGAAGCAGTCAAGGGTAGCTTAGGGTTAGGGTTAGGGTTAGGGTGAGGGCTAGGGTATGGCTTAGGGTACGGGTTCGGGGAGGGGTTCGGGTAGGGCATAGGGTATGGGTTAGGGTTAGGGTTAGGGTTAGTGTTAGGGTTAGGGCTCGGTTTAGGGTACGAGTTAGGATTAGGGAACGCGTTAGGGTTAGGGTAGGGGTTAGGGTTAGGGTACGTGTTAGGGTGAGGGTAGTTATTAAACCTATCACACTCTCTAGATACCCCTTAGCACATAAAGGAATATTATTTGGGGGTCCAGCCATGGAGAAGAGTTTAGACACGAGGAGAAGATAAGGAACACACCCATTATCAAGAAATCACATTAGGATTCTCTTTTTAACATGTTCCTTAAAACACTAGTGCTTAGGAAATCTATTGGAGGCAGAAGCCGTCAAGGGAAGCTTAGGTTTAGGGTTAGGGTTAGGGTGAGGGTTAGGGTACGGCTTAGGGTACGGGTTCGGGGAGGGGTTCGGGTAGGGCGTAGGGTATGGGTTAGGGTTAGGGTTAGGGTTAGTGTTAGGGTTAGGGCTCGGTTTAGGGTACAGGTTAGGATTAGGGTACGCGTTAGGGTTAGGATAGGGGTTAGGGTTAGGGTACGCATTAGGGTGGGGGTAGTTATTAAACCTATCACACTCTCTAGATACCCCTTAGCACGAAAAGGACTATTATTTGGGGGTCCAGGAATGGAGAAGAGTTTAGACACGAGGAGAACATAAGGAACACACCCATTATCAAGAAATCACATTAGGATTCTCTTTTTAACCTGTTCCTTAAAACACTAGTGCTTAGGAAATCTATTGGAGGCAGGAGCCGTCAAGGGTAGCTTAGGGTTAGGTTTAGGGTTAGGGTGAGGGTTAGGGTACGGCTTACGATACGGGTTCGGGGAGGGGTTCGGGTAGGGCGTAGGGTATGGGTTAGGGTTAGGGTTAGGGCTAGTGTTAGGGTTTGGGCTCGGTTTAGGGTACGGGTTAGGATTAGGGTACGCGTTAGGGTTAGGGTAGGGGTTAGGGTTAGGGTATGCGATAGGGTGAGGTTAGTTTTTAAACCTATCCAACTCTCTAGATACCCCTTAGCACGTACAGGAATATTATTGGGGGTCCAGCCATGGAGAAGAGTTTAGACACGAGGAGAAGATAAGGAACACACCCATTATCAAGAAATCACATTAGGATTCTCTTTTTAACCTGTTCCTTAAAACACTAGTGCTTAGGAAATCTATTGGAGGCAGAAGCAGTCAAGGGTAGCTTAGGGTTAGGGTTAGGGTTAGGGTGAGGGTTAGGGTACGGCTTAGGGTACGGGTTCGGGGAGGGGTTCGGGTAGGGCGTAGGGTATGGGTTAGGGTTAGGGTTAGGGTTACTGTTAGGGTTAGGGCTCGGTTTAGGGTATGGGTTAGGATTAGGGTACGCGTTAGGGTTAGTGTACGCGTTAGGGTGAGGGTAGTTATTAAACCTATCCCACTCTCTAGATACCCCTTAGCACGTACAGGAATATTATTGGGGGTCCAGCCATGGAGAAGAGTTTAGACACTAGGAGAAGATAAGGAACACACCCATTATCACGAAATCACATTAGGATTCTCTTTTTAACCTGTTCCTTAAAACACTAGTGCTTAGGAAATCTATTGGAGGCAGAAGCAGTCAAGGGTAGCTTTGGGTTAGGGTTAGGGATAGGGTGAGGGTTAGGGTATGGCTTAGGGTACGGGTTCGGGGAGGGGTTCGGGTAGGGCGTAGGGTATGGGTTAGGGTTAGGGTTAGGGTTAGTGTTAGGTTTAGGGCTCGGTTTAGGGTACGGGTTAGGATTAGGGTACGCGTTAGGGTTAGGGTAGGGGTTAGGGTTAGGGTATGCGATAGGGTGAGGTTAGTTATTAAACCTATCCCACTCTCTAGATACCCCTTAGCACGTAAAGGAATATTATTTGGGGGTCCAGCCATGGAGAAGAGTTTAGACACTAGGAGAAGATAAGGAACACACCCATTATCAAGAAATCACATTAGGATTCTCTTTTTAACCAGTTCCTTAAAACACTAGTGCTTAGGAAATCTATTGGAGCCAGAAGCCGTCAAGGGTAGCTTAGGGTTAGGGTTAGGGTTAGGGTGAGGGTTAGGGTACGGCTTACGATACGGGTTCGGGGAGGGGTTCGGTTAGGGCGTAGGGTATGGGTTAGGGTTAGGGTTAGGGCTAGTGTTAGGGTTTGGGCTCGGTTTAGGGTACGGGTTAGGATTAGGGTATGCGTTTGGGTTAGGGTAGGTGTTAGGGTTAGTGTACGCGTTAGGGTGAGGGTAGTTATTAAACCTATCACACTCTCTAGATACCCCTTAGCACATAAAGGAATATTATTTGGGGGTCCAGCCATGGAGAAGAGTTTAGTCACGAGGAGAAGATAAGGAACACACCAATTATCAAGAAATCACATTAGGATTCTCTTTTTAACATGTTCCTTAAAACACTAGTGCTTAGGAAATCTATTGGAGGCAGAAGCCGTCAAGGGTAGCTTAGGGTTAGGGTTAGGGTTAGGGTGAGGGTTAGGGTACGGTTTAGGGTACGGGTTCAGGGAGGGGTTCAGGTAGGGCGTAGGGTATGGGTTAGGGTTAGGGTTAGAGTTAGTGTTAGGGTTAGGGCTCGGTTTAGGGTATGGGTTAGGATTAGGGTACGCGTTAGGGTTAGGGTAGGGGTTAGGGTTAGGGTACACGTTAGGGTGAGGGTAGTTATTAAACCTATCCCACTCTCTAGATACCCCTTAGCACGTAAAGGAATATTATTTGGGAGTCCAGCCATGGAGAAGAGTTTAGACACTAGGAGAAGATAAGGAACACACCCATTATCACGAAATCACATTAGGATTCTCTTTTTAACCTGTTCCTTAAAACACTAGTGCTTAGGAAATCTATTGGAGGCAGAAGCAGTCAAGGGTAGCTTAGGGTTAGGGTTTGGGTTAGGGTGAGGGCTAGGGTATGGCTCAGGGTATGGGTTCGGGGAGGGGTTCGGGTAGGGCGTAAGGTATGGGTTAGGGTTAGGGTTAGGGTTAGTGTTAGGGTTAGGGCTCGGTTTAGGGTACGGGTTAGGATTAGGGTACACGTTAGGGTTAGGGTAGGGGTTAGGGTTAGGGTACGCGATAGGGTGAGGGTAGTTATTAAACCTATCACACTCTCTAGATACCCGTTAGCACATAAAGGAATATTATTTGGGGGTCCAGCCATGAAGAAGAGTTTAGACACGAGGAGAAGATAAGGAACACACCCATTATCAAGAAATCACATTAGGATTCTCTTTTTAACATGTTCCTTAAAACACTAGTGCTTAGGAAATCTATTGGAGGCAGAAGCCGTCAAGGGTAGCTTAGGGTTAGGGTTAGGGTTAGGGTGAGGTTTAGGGTACGGCTTAGGGCACGGGTTCGGGGAGGGGTTCGGGTATGGCGTAGGGTATGGGTTAGGGTTAGGGTTAGGGCTAGTGTTAGGGTTAGGGCTCGGTTTAGGGTACGGGTTAGGATTAGGGTACGTGTTAGGGTTAGTGTACGCGTTAGGGTGAGGGTAGTTATTAAACCTATTCCACTCTCTAGATACACCTTAGCACGTACAGGAATATTATTGGGGGTCCAGCCATGGAGAAGAGTTTAGACACTAGGAGAAGATAAGGAACACACCCATTATCACGAAATCACATTAGGATTCTCTTTTTAACCTGTTCCTTAAAACACTAGTGCTTAGGAAATCTATTGGAGGCAGAAGCAGTGAAGGGTAGCTTAGGGTTAGTGTTAGGGTTAGGGTGAGGGTTAGGGTATGGCTTAGGGTACGGGTTCGGGGAGGGGTTCGGGTAGGGCGTAGGGTATGGGTTAGGTTTAGGGTTAGGGTTAGTGTTAGGGTTAGGGCTCGGTTTAGGGTACGGGTTAGGATTAGGGTACGCGTTAGGGTTATGGTAGGGGTTAGGGTTAGGGTACGTGTTAGGGTGGGGGTAGTTATTAAACCTATCACACTCTCTAGATACCCCTTAGCAAGTAAAGGAATATTATTTGGGGGTCCAGCCTTGGAGAAGAGTTTAGACACGAGGAGAATATAAGGAACACACCCATTATCAAGAAATCACATTAGGATTCTCTTTTTAACCTGTTCCTTAAAACACTAGTGCTTAGGAAATCTATTGGAGGCAGAAGCAGTCAAGGGTAGCTTAGGGTTAGGGTTAGGGTTAGGGTGAGGGTTAGGGTACGGCTTAGGGTACGGGTTCGGGGAGGGGTTCGGGTAGGGCGTAGGGTATGGTTTAGGGTTAGGGTTAGGGCTAGTGTTAGGGTTAGGGCTCGGTTTAGGGTACGGGTTAGGATTAGGGTATGCGTTAGGGTTAGGGTAGGGGTTAGGGTTAGGATACGCGTTAGAGTGAGGGTAGTTATTAAACCTATCCCACTCTCTAGATAGCCCTTAGCACGTAAAGGACTATTATTTGGGGGTCCAGGAATGGAGAAGAGTTTAGACACGAGGAGAAGATAAGGAACACACACATTATCAAGAAATCACATTAGGATTCTCTTTTTAACCTGTTCCTTAAAACACTAGTGCTTAGGAAATCTATTGGAGGCAGAAGCAGTCAAGGGTAGCTTAGGGTTAGGGTTAGGGATAGGGTGAGGGTTAGGGTACGGCTTAGGGTACGGGTTCGGGGAGGGGTTCGTGTAGGTCGTAGGGTATGGGTTAGGGTTAGGGTTAGGGCTAGTGTTAGGTTTAGGGCTCGGTTTAGGGTACGGGTTAGGATTAGGGTACGCGTTAGGGTTAAGGTAGGGGTTAGGGTTAGGGTACGCATTAGGGTGAGGGTAGTTATTAAACCTATCCCACTATCTAGATACCTCTTAGCACGTAAAGGAATATTATTTGGGGGTCCAGCCATGGAGAAGAGTTTAGACACGAGGAGAAGATAAGGAACACACCCATTATCAAGAAATCACATTAGGATTCTCTTTTTAACCTGTTCCTTAAAACACTAGTGCTTAGGAAATCTATTGGAGGCAGAAGCAGTCAAGGGTAGCTTAGGGTTAGGGTTAGGGTTAGGGTGAGGGTTAGGGTACGGCTTAGGGTACGGGTTCGGGGAGGGGTTCGGGTAGGGCGTAGGGTATGGTTTAGTGTTAGGGTAAGGGTTAGTGTTAGGGTTAGGGCTCGGTTTAGGCTACGGGTTAGGATTAGGGTACGCGTTAGTGTTAGGGTAGTGGTTAGGGTTAGGGTACGCTTTAGGGTGAGGGTAGTTATTAAACCTATCCCACTCTCTAGATACCCCTTAGCACGTAAAGGAATATTATTTGGGGGTCCAGCCATGGAGAAGAGTTTAGACACTAGGAGAAGATAAGGAACACACCCATTATCAAGAAATCACAATATGATTCTCTTTTTAAACTGTTCCTTAAAACACTAGTGCTTAGGAAATCTATTGGAGGCAGAAGCCGTCAAGGGTAGCTTAGGGTTAGGGTTAGGGTTAGGGTGAGGGTTAGGGTACGGCTTAGGGTATGGGTTCGGGGAGGGGTTCGGGTAGGGCGTAGGGTATGGGTTAGGGTTAGGGTTACGGCTAGGATTAGGGTTAGGGCTCGGTTTAGGGTACGGGTTAGGATTAGGGTACGCGTTAGGGTTAGGGTAGGGGTTAGGGTTAGGGTATGCGATAGTGTGAGGTTAGTTTTTAAACCTATCCCACTCTCTAGATACCCCTTATCACGTACAGGAATATTATTGGGGGTCCAGCCATGGAGAAGAGTTTAGACACTAGGAGAAGATAAGGAACACACCCATTATCACGAAATCACATTAGGATTCTCTTTTTAACCTGTTCCTTAAAACACTAGTGCTTAGGAAATCTATTGGAGGAAGAAGCAGTCAAGGGTAGCTTAGGGTTAGGGTTAGGGTTAGGGTGAGGGTTAGGGTACGGCTTAGGGTACGGTTTCGGGGAGGGGTTTGGTTAGGGCGTAGGGTATGGGTTAGGGTTAGGGTTACGGCTAGGATTAGGGTTAGGGCTCGGTTTAGGGTACGGGTTAGGATTAGGGTACGCGTTAGGGTTAGGGTAGGGGTTAGGGTTAGGGTACGCGTTAGGGTGAGGGTAGTTATTAAACCTATCCCACTCTCTAGATACCCCTTAGCACGTAAAGGAATATTATTTGGGGGTCCAGCCATGGGGAAGAGTTTAGACACTAGGAGAAGATAAGGAACACACCCATTATCAAGAAATCACATTAGGATTCTCTTTTTAACCAGTTCCTTAAAACACTAGTGCTTAGGAAATCTATTGGAGGCAGGAGCCGTCAAGGGTAGCTTAGGGTTAGGGTTAGGGTTAGGGTGAGGGTTAGGGTACGGCTTACGATACGGGTTCGGGGAGGGGTTCGGGTAGGGCGTAGCGTATGGGTTAGGGTTAGGGTTAGGGCTAGTGTTAGGGTTTGGGCTCGGTTTAGGGTACGGGTTAGGATTAGGGTATGCGTTAGGGTTAGGGTAGGGGTTAGGGTTAGGGTACGTGTTAGGGTGAGGGTAGTTATTAAACCTATCACACTCTCTAGATACCCCTTAGCACATAAAGGAATATTATTTGGGGGTCCAGCCATGGAGAAGAGTTTAGACACGAGGAGAAGATAAGGAACACACCCATTATCAAGAAATCACATTAGGATTCTCTTTTTAACATGTTCCTTAAAACACTAGTGCTTAGGAAATCTATTGGAGGCAGAAGCCGTCAAGGGTAGCTTAGGGTTAGGGTTAGAGTTAGGTTTAGGGTGAGGGTTAGTGTACGGCTTAGGGCACGGGTTCGGGGAGGGGTTCGGGTAGGGCGTAGGGTATGGGTTAGGGTTAGGGTTAGGGTTACTGTTAGGGTTAGGGCTCGGTTTAGGGTACGGGTTAGGTTTAGGGTACGCGTTAGTGTTAGTGTACGCGTTAGGGTGAGGGTAGTTATTAAACCTATCCCACTCTCTAGATACCCCTTAGCACGTACAGGAATATTATTGGGGGTCCAGCCATGGAGAAGAGTTTAGACACGAGGAGAAGATAAGGAACACACCCATTATCAAGAAATCACATTAGGATTCTCTTTTTAACCTGTTCCTTAAAACACTAGTGCTTAGGAAATCTATTGGAGGCAGAAGCAGTCAAGGGTAGCTTAGGGTTAGGGTTAGGGTTAGGGTGAGGGTTAGGGTACGGCTTAGGGTACGGGTTCGGGGAGGGGTTCGGGTAGGGCGTAGGGTATGGGTTAGGGTTAGGTTTAGGGTTACTGTTAGGGTTAGGGCTCGGTTTAGGGTACGGGTTAGGATTAGTGTACGCGTTAGTGTTAGGGTAGGGGTTAGGGTTAGGGTATGCGATAGGGTGAGGTTAGTTTTTAAACCTATCCCACTCTCTAGATACCCCTTAGCACGTACAGGAATATTATTGGATGTCCAGCCATGGAGAAGAGTTTAGACCCTAGGAGAAGATAAGGAACACACCCATTATCACGAAATCACATTAGGATTCTCTTTTTAACCTGTTCCTTAAAACACTAGTGCTTAGGAAATCTATTGGAGGAAGAAGCAGTCAAGGGTAGCTTAGGGTTAGGGTTAGGGTTAGGGTGAGGGTTAGGGTACGGCTTAGGGTACGGTTTCGGGAAGGGGTTTGGGTAGGGCGTAGGGTATGGGTTAGGGTTAGGGTTAGGGCTAGGGTTAGGGTTAGGGCTCGGTTTAGGGTACGGGTTAGGATTAGGGACGCGTTAGGGTTAGGGTAGGGGTTAGGGTTAGGGTACGCGTTAGGGTGAGGGTAGTTATTAAACCTATCCCACTCTCTAGATACCCCTTAGCACGTAAAGGAATATTATTTGGGGGTCCAGCCATGGAGAAGAGTTTAGACACGAGGAGAAGATAAGGAACACACCCATTATCAAGAAATCACATTAGGATTCTCTTTTTAACCTGTTCCTTAAAACACTAGTGCTTAGGAAATCTATTGGAGGCAGAAGCAGTCAAGGGTAGCTTAGGGTTAGGGTTAGGGTTAGGGTGAGGGTTAGGGTACGGCTTAGGGTACGGGTTCGGGGAGGGGTTCGGGTAGGGCGTAGGGTATGGGTTAGGGTTAGGGTTAGGGTTAGTGTTAGGGTTAGGGGTCGGTTTATGTTACGGGTTAGGATTAGGGTACGCGTTAGTGTTAGGGTAGTGGTTAGGGTTAGGGTACGCTTTAGGGTGAGGGTAGTTATTAAACCTATCCCACTCTCTAGATACCCCTTAGCACGTAAAGGAATATTATTTGGGGGTCCAGGCATGGGGAAGAGTTTAGACACTAGGAGAAGATAAGGAACACACCCATTATCAAGAAATCACAATATGATTCTCTTTTTAAACTGTTCCTTAAAACACTAGTGCTTAGGAAATTTATTGGAGGCAGAAGCAGTCAAGGGTAGCTTAGGGTTAGGGTTAGGGTTAGGGTGAGGGTTAGGGTATGGCTTAGGTTACGGGTTCGGGGAGGGGTTCGGGTAGGGCGTAGGGTATGGGTTAGGGTTAGGGTTAGGGTTAGTGTTAGGGTTAGGGCTCGGTTTAGGGTACGGGTTAGGATTAGGGTACGCGTTAGGGTTAGGGTAGGGGTTAGGGTTAGGGTATGCGATAGGGTGAGGTTAGTTATTAAACCTATCCCACTCTCTAGATACCCCTTAGCACGTAAAGGAATATTATTTGGGGGTCCAGCCATGGAGAAGAGTTTAGACACTAGGAGAAGATAAGGAACACACCCATTATCAAGAAATCACATTAGGATTCTCTTTTTAACCAGTTCCTTAAAACACTAGTGCTTAGGAAATCTATTGGAGGCAGAAGCCGTCAAGGGTAGCTTAGGGTTAGGGTTAGGGTTAGGGTGAGGGTTAGGGTAAGGCTTACGATACGGGTTCGGGGAGGGGTTCGGGTAGGGCGTAGGGTATGGTTTAGGGTTAGGGTTAGGGCTAGTGTTAGGGTTTGGGCTCGGTTTAGGGTACGGGTTAGGATTAGGGTATGCGTTAGGGTTAGGGTAGGGGTTAGGGTTAGGGTACGCGTTAGGGTGAGGGTAGTTATTAAAACTATCACACTCTCTAGATACCCCTTAGCACATAAAGGAATATTATTTGGGGGTCCAACCATGGAGAAGAGTTTAGACACGAGGAGAAGATAAGGAACACACCCATTATCAAGAAATCACATTAGGATTCTCTTTTTAACATGTTCCTTAAAACACTAGTGCTTAGGAAATCTATTGGAGGCAGAAGCCGTCAAGGGTAGCTTAGGGTTAGGGTTAGGGTTAGGGTGAGGGTTAGGGTACGGCTTAGGGCACGGGTTCGGGGAGGGGTTCGGGTAGGGCGTAGGGTATGGGTTAGGGTTAGGGTTAGGGTTAGTGTTAGGGTTAGGGCTCGGTTTAGGGTACGGGTTAGGATTAGGGTACGCGTTAGGGTTAGTGTACGCGTTAGGGTGAGGGTAGTTGTTAAACCTATCCCACTCTCTAGATATCCCTTAGCACGTACAGGAATATTATTGGGGGTCCAGCCATGGAGAAGAGTTTAGACACTAGGAGAAGATAAGGAACACACCCATTATCACGAAATCACATTAGGATTCTCTTTTTAACCTGTTCCTTAAAACACTAGTGCTTAGGAAATCTATTGGAGGCAGAAGCAGTCAAGGGTAGCTTAGGGTTAGGGTTAGGGTTAGGGTGAGGGTTAGGGTATGGCTTAGGGTACGGGTTCGGGGAGGGGTTCGGGTAGGGCGTAGGGTATGGGGTTAGGGTTAGGGTTAGGGTTAGTGTTAGGGTTAGGGCTCGGTTTAGGGTACGGGTTAGGATTAGGGTACGCGTTAGGGTTAGGGTAGGGGTTAGGGTTAGGGTACGCGTTAGGGTGGGGGTATTTATTAAACCTATCACACTCTCTAGATACCCCTTATCACGTAAAGGAATATTATTTGGGGGTCCAGCCTTGGAGAAGAGTTTAGACACGAGGAGAATATAAGGAACACACCCATTATAAAGAAATCACATTAGGATTCTCTTTTTAACCTGTTCCTTAAAACACTAGTGCTTAGGAAATCTATTGGAGGCAGAAGCCGTCAAGGGTAGCTTAGGGTTAGGGTTAGGGTTAGGGTGAGGGTTAGGGTATGGCTTAGGGTACTGGTTCGGGGAGGGGTTCGGGTAGGGCGTAGGCTATGGGTTAGGGTAAGGGTTAGGGTTAGTGTTAGGGTTAGGGCTCGGTTTAGGGTACGGGTTAGGATTAGGGTACGCGTTAGGGTTAGGGTAGGGGTTAGGGTTAGGGTATGCGATAGGGTGAGGTTAGTTTTTAAACCTATCCCACTCTCTAGATACCCCTTAGCACGTACAGGAATATTATTGGGGGTCCAGCCATGGAGAAGAGTTTAGACCCTAGGAGAAGATAAGGAACACACCCATTATCACGAAATCACATTAGGATTCTCTTTTTAACCTGTTCCTTAAAACACTAGTGCTTAGGAAATCTATTGGAGGAAGAAGCAGTCAAGGGTAGCTTAGGGTTAGGGTTAGGGTTAGGGTGAGTGTTAGGGTACGGCTTAGGGTACGGTTTCGGGGAGGGGTTTGGGTAGGGCGTAGGGTATGGGTTAGGGTTAGGGTTAGGGCTAGGGTTAGGGTTAGGGCTCGGTTTAGGGTACGGGTTAGGATTAGGGTACGCGTTAGTGTTAGGGTAGGGGTTAGGGTTAGGGTACGCTTTAGGGTGAGGGTAGTTATTAAACCTATCCCACTCTCTAGATACCCCTTAGCACGTAAAGGAATATTATTTGGGTGTCCAGCCATGGGGAAGAGTTTAGACACTAGGAGAAGATAAGGAACACACCCATTATCAAGAAATCACAATATGATCCTCTTTTTAAACTGTTCCTTAAAACACTAGTGCTTAGGAAATTTATTGGAGGCAGAAGCAGTCAAGGGTAGCTTAGGGTTAGGGTTAGGGTTAGGGTGAGGGTTAGGGTATGGCTTAGGGTACGGGTTCGGGGAGGGGTTCGGGTAGGGCGTAGGGTATGGGTTAGGGTTAGGGTTAGGGTTAGTGTTAGGGTTAGGGCTCGGTTTAGGGTACGGGTTAGGATTAGGGTACGCGTTAGGGTTAGGGTAGGGGTTAGGGTTAGGGTATGCGATAGGGTGAGGTTAGTTATTAAACCTATCCCACTCTCTAGATACCCCTTAGCACGTAAAGGAATATTATTTGGGGGTCCAGCCATGGAGAAGAGTTTAGACACTAGGAGAAGATAAGGAACACAACCATTATCAAGAAATCACATTAGGATTCTCTTTTTAACCAGTTCCTTAAAACACTAGTGCTTAGGAAATCTATTGGAGCCAGAAGCCGTCAAGGGTAGCTTAGGGTTAGGGTTAGGGTTAGGGTGATGGTTAGGGTACGGCTTACGATACGGGTTCGGGGAGGGGTTCGGTTAGGGTGTAGGGTATGGGTTAGGGTTAGGGTTAGGTCTAGTGTTAGGGTTTGGGCTCGGTTTAGGGTACGGGTTAGGATTAGGGTATGCGTTAGGGTTAGGGTAGTTATTAAAACTATCACACTCTCTAGATACCCCTTAGCACATAAAGGAATATTATTTGGGGGTCCAGCCATGGAGAAGAGTTTAGACACGAGGAGAAGATAAGGAACACACCCATTATCAAGAAATCACATTAGGATTCTCTTTTTAACATGTTCCTTAAAACACTAGTGCTTAGGAAATCTATTGGAGGCAGAAGCCGTCAAGGGTAGCTTAGGGTTAGGGTTAGGGTTAGGGTGAGGGTTAGGGTACGGCTTAGGGCACGGGTTCGGGGAGGGGTTCGGGTAGGGCGTAGGGTATGGGTTAGGGTTAGGGTTAGGGTTAGTGTTAGGGTTAGGGCTCGGTTTAGGGTACGGGTTAGGATTAGGGTACGCGTTAGGGTTAGTGTACGCGTTAGGGTGAGGGTAGTTGTTAAACCTATCCCACTCTCTAGATATCCCTTAGCACGTACAGGAATATTATTGGGGGTCCAGCCATGGAGAAGAGTTTAGACACTAGGAGAAGATAAGGAACACACCCATTATCACGAAATCACATTAGGATTCTCTTTTTAACCTGTTCCTTAAAACACTAGTGCTTAGGAAATCTATTGGAGGCAGAAGCAGTCAAGGGTAGCTTAGGGTTAGGGTTAGGGTTAGGGTGAGGGTTAGGGTATGGCTTAGGGTACGGGTTCGGGGAGGGGTTCGGGTAGGGCGTAGGGTATGGGTTAGGGTTAGGGTTAGGGTTAGTGTTAGGGTTAGGGCTCGGTTTAGGGTACGGGTTAGGATTAGGGTACGCGTTAGGGTTAGGGTAGGGGTTAGGGTTAGGGTACGCGTTTGGGTGGGGGTATTTATTAAACCTATCACACTCTCTAGATACCCCTTATCACGTAAAGGAATATTATTTGGGGGTCCAGCCTTGGAGAAGAGTTTAGACACGAGGAGAATATAAGGAACACACCCATTATAAAGAAATCACATTAGGATTCTCTTTTTAACCTGTTCCTTAAAACACTAGTGCTTAGGAAATCTATTGGAGGCAGAAGCCGTCAAGGGTAGCTTAGGGTTAGGGTTAGGGTTAGGGTGAGGGTTAGGGTATGGCTTAGGGTACTGGTTCGGGGAGGGGTTCGGGTAGGGCGTAGGCTATGGGTTAGGGTAAGGGTTAGGGTTAGTGTTAGGGTTAGGGCTCGGTTTAGGGTACGGGTTAGGATTAGGGTACGCGTTAGGGTTAGGGTAGGGGTTAGGGTTAGGGTATGCGATAGGGTGAGGTTAGTTTTTAAACCTATCCCACTCTCTAGATACCCCTTAGCACGTACAGGAATATTATTGGGGGTCCAGCCATGGAGAAGAGTTTAGACCCTAGGAGAAGATAAGGAACACACCCATTATCACGAAATCACATTAGGATTCTCTTTTTAACCTGTTCCTTAAAACACTAGTGCTTAGGAAATCTATTGGAGGAAGAAGCAGTCAAGGGTAGCTTAGGGTTAGGGTTAGGGTTAGGGTGAGTGTTAGGGTACGGCTTAGGGTACGGTTTCGGGGAGGGGTTTGGGTAGGGCGTAGGGTATGGGTTAGGGTTAGGGTTAGGGCTAGGGTTAGGGTTAGGGCTCGGTTTAGGGTACGGGTTAGGATTAGGGTACGCGTTAGTGTTAGGGTAGGGGTTAGGGTTAGGGGTACGCTTTAGGGTGAGGGTAGTTATTAAACCTATCCCACTCTCTAGATACCCCTTAGCACGTAAAGGAATATTATTTGGGTGTCCAGCCATGGGGAAGAGTTTAGACACTAGGAGAAGATAAGGAACACACCCATTATCAAGAAATCACAATATGATCCTCTTTTTAAACTGTTCCTTAAAACACTAGTGCTTAGGAAATTTATTGGAGGCAGAAGCAGTCAAGGGTAGCTTAGGGTTAGGGTTAGGGTTAGGGTTAGGGTTAGGGTATGGCTTAGGGTACGGGTTCGGGGAGGGGTTCGGGTAGGGCGTAGGGTATGGGTTAGGGTTAGGGTTAGGGTTAGTGTTAGGGTTAGGGCTCGGTTTAGGGTACGGGTTAGGATTAGGGTACGCGTTAGGGTTAGGGTAGGGGTTAGGGTTAGGGTATGCGATAGGGTGAGGTTAGTTATTAAACCTATCCCACTCTCTAGATACCCCTTAGCACGTAAAGGAATATTATTTGGGGGTCCAGCCATGGAGAAGAGTTTAGACACTAGGAGAAGATAAGGAACACAACCATTATCAAGAAATCACATTAGGATTCTCTTTTTAACCAGTTCCTTAAAACACTAGTGCTTAGGAAATCTATTGGAGCCAGAAGCCGTCAAGGGTAGCTTAGGGTTAGGGTTAGGGTTAGGGTGATGGTTAGGGTACGGCTTACGATACGGGTTCGGGGAGGGGTTCGGTTAGGGTGTAGGGTATGGGTTAGGGTTAGGGTTAGGTCTAGTGTTAGGGTTTGGGCTCGGTTTAGGGTACGGGTTAGGATTAGGGTATGCGTTAGGGTTAGGGTAGTTATTAAAACTATCACACTCTCTAGATACCCCTTAGCACATAAAGGAATATTATTTGGGGGTCCAGCCATGGAGAAGAGTTTAGACACGAGGAGAAGATAAGGAACACACCCATTATCAAGAAATCACATTAGGATTCTCTTTTTAACATGTTCCTTAAAACACTAGTGCTTAGGAAATCTATTGGAGGCAGAAGCCGTCAAGGGTAGCTTAGGGTTAGGGTTAGGGTTAGGGTGAGGGTTAGGGTACGGCTTAGGGCACGGGTTCGGGGAGGGGTTCGGGTAGGGCGTAGGGTATGGGTTAGGGTTAGGGTTAGGGTTAGTGTTAGGGTTAGGGCTCGGTTTAGGGTACGGGTTAGGATTAGGGTACGCGTTAGGGTTAGTGTACGCGTTAGGGTGAGGGTAGTTGTTAAACCTATCCCACTCTCTAGATATCCCTTAGCACGTACAGGAATATTATTGGGGGTCCAGCCATGGAGAAGAGTTTAGACACTAGGAGAAGATAAGGAACACACCCATTATCACGAAATCACATTAGGATTCTCTTTTTAACCTGTTCCTTAAAACACTAGTGCTTAGGAAATCTATTGGAGGCAGAAGCAGTCAAGGGTAGCTTAGGGTTAGGGTTAGGGTTAGGGTGAGGGTTAGGGTATGGCTTAGGGTACGGGTTCGGGGAGGGGTTCGGGTAGGGCGTAGGGTATGGGTTAGGGTTAGGGTTAGGGTTAGTGTTAGGGTTAGGGCTCGGTTTAGGGTACGGGTTAGGATTAGGGTACGCGTTAGGGTTAGGGTAGGGGTTAGGGTTAGGGTACGCGTTAGGGTGGGGGTATTTATTAAACCTATCACACTCTCTAGATACCCCTTATCACGTAAAGGAATATTATTTGGGGGTCCAGCCTTGGAGAAGAGTTTAGACACGAGGAGAATATAAGGAACACACCCATTATAAAGAAATCACATTAGGATTCTCTTTTTAACCTGTTCCTTAAAACACTAGTGCTTAGGAAATCTATTGGAGGCAGAAGCCGTCAAGGGTAGCTTAGGGTTAGGGTTAGGGTTAGGGTGAGGGTTAGGGTATGGCTTAGGGTACTGGTTCGGGGAGGGGTTCGGGTAGGGCGTAGGTTATGGGTTAGGGTAAGGGTTAGGGTTAGTGTTAGGGTTAGGGCTCGGTTTAGGGTACGGGTTAGGATTAGGGTACGCGTTAGGGTTAGGGTAGGGGTTAGGGTTAGGGTATGCGATAGGGTGAGGTTAGTTTTTAAACCTATCCCACTCTCTAGATACCCCTTAGCACGTACAGGAATATTATTGGGGGTCCAGCCATGGAGAAGAGTTTAGACCCTAGGAGAAGATAAGGAACACACCCATTATCACGAAATCACATTAGGATTCTCTTTTTAACCTGTTCCTTAAAACACTAGTGCTTAGGAAATCTATTGGAGGAAGAAGCAGTCAAGGGTAGCTTAGGGTTAGGGTTAGGGTTAGGGTGAGTGTTAGGGTACGGCTTAGGGTACGGTTTCGGGGAGGGGTTTGGGTAGGGCGTAGGGTATGGGTTAGGGTTAGGGTTAGGGCTAGGGTTAGGGTTAGGGCTCGGTTTAGGGTACGGGTTAGGATTAGGGTACGCGTTAGTGTTAGGGTAGGGGTTAGGGTTAGGGTACGCTTTAGGGTGAGGGTAGTTATTAAACCTATCCCACTCTCTAGATACCCCTTAGCACGTAAAGGAATATTATTTGGGTGTCCAGCCATGGGGAAGAGTTTAGACACTAGGAGAAGATAAGGAACACACCCATTATCAAGAAATCACAATATGATCCTCTTTTTAAACTGTTCCTTAAAACACTAGTGCTTAGGAAATTTATTGGAGGCAGAAGCAGTCAAGGGTAGCTTAGGGTTAGGGTTAGGGTTAGGGTGAGGGTTAGGGTATGGCTTAGGGTACGGGTTCGGGGAGGGGTTCGGGTAGGGCGTAGGGTATGGGTTAGGGTTAGGGTTAGGGTTAGTGTTAGGGTTAGGGCTCGGATTAGGGTACGGGTTAGGATTAGGGTACGCGTTAGGGTTAGGGTAGGGGTTAGGGTTAGGGTATGCGATAGGGTGAGGTTAGTTATTAAACCTATCCCACTCTCTAGATACCCCTTAGCACGTAAAGGAATATTATTTGGGGGTCCAGCCATGGAGAAGAGTTTAGACACTAGGAGAAGATAAGGAACACAACCATTATCAAGAAATCACATTAGGATTCTCTTTTTAACCAGTTCCTTAAAACACTAGTGCTTAGGAAATCTATTGGAGCCAGAAGCCGTCAAGGGTAGCTTAGGGTTAGGGTTAGGGTTAGGGTGATGGTTAGGGTACGGCTTACGATACGGGTTCGGGGAGGGGTTCGGTTAGGGTGTAGGGTATGGGTTAGGGTTAGGGTTAGGTCTAGTGTTAGGGTTTGGGCTCGGTTTAGGGTACGGGTTAGGATTAGGGTATGCGTTAGGGTTAGGGTAGGGGTTAGGGTTAGGGTACGCGATAGTGTGAGGGTAGTTATTAAACCTATCACACTCTCTAGATACCCCTTAGCACATAAAGGAATATTATTTGGGGGTCCAGCCATGGAGAAGAGTTTAGACACGAGGAGAAGATAAGGAACACACCCATTATCAAGAAATCACATTAGGATTCTCTTTTTAACATGTTCCTTAAAACACTAGTGCTTAGGAAATCTATTGGAGGCAGAAGCCG
This sequence comes from Balaenoptera acutorostrata, assembly GCF_949987535.1. Classification (NCBI taxonomy): domain Eukaryota; kingdom Metazoa; phylum Chordata; class Mammalia; order Artiodactyla; family Balaenopteridae; genus Balaenoptera; species Balaenoptera acutorostrata. The sequence goes on along the minus strand of NW_026646243.1, from coordinate 62,976 downwards.
TCAAGGGTAGCTTAGGGTTAGGGTTAGGGTTAGGGTGAGGTTTAGGGTACGGCTTAGGGCCCGGGTTCGGGGAGGGGTTCGGGTAGGGCATAGGGTATGGGTTAGGGTTAGGGTTAGGGTTAGTGTTAGGGTTAGGGCTCGGTTTAGGGTACGGGTTAGGATTAGGGTACGTGTTAGGGTTAGTGTACGCGTTAGGGTGAGGGTAGTTATTAAACCTATTCCACTCTCTAGATACACCTTAGCACGTACAGGAATATTATTGGGGGTCCAGCCATGGAGAAGAGTTTAGACACTAGGAGAAGATAAGGAACACACCCATTATCACGAAATCACATTAGGATTCTCTTTTTAACCTGTTCCTTAAAACACTAGTGCTTAGGAAATCTATTGGAGGCAGAAGCAGTCAAGGGTAGCTTAGGGTTAGGGTTAGGGATAGGGTGAGGGTTAGGGTACGGCTTAGGGTACGGGTTCGGGGAGGGGTTCGGGTAGGGCGTAGGGTATGGGTTAGGGTTAGGGTTAGGGCTAGTGTTAGGGTTAGGGCTCGGTTTAGGGTACGGGTTAGGATTAGGGTACGCGTTAGGGTTAGGGTAGGGGTTAGGGTTAGGTTACGCATTAGGGTGAGGGTAGTTATTAAACCTATCCCACTATCTAGATACCCCTTAGCACGTAAAGGAATATTATTTGGGGGTCCAGCCATGGAGAAGAGTTTAGACACTAGGAGAAGATAAGGAACACACCCATTATCAAGAAATCACAATAGGATTCTCTTTTTAAACTGTTCCTTAAAACACTAGTGCTTAGGAAATCTATTGGAGGCAGAAGCCGTCAAGGGTAGCTTAGGGTTAGGGTTAGGGTTAGGGTGAGGGTTAGGGTACGGCTTAGGGTATGGGTTCGGGGAGGGGTTCGGGTAGGGCGTAGGGTATGGGTTAGGGTTAGGGTTACGGCTAGGATTAGGGTTAGGGCTCGGTTTAGGGTACGGGTTAGGATTAGGGTACGCGTTAGGGTTAGGGTAGGGGTTAGGGTTAGGTTATGTGATAGGGTGAGGTTAGTTTTTAAACCTATCCCACTCTCTAGATACCCCTTATCACGTACAGGAATATTATTGGGGGTCCAGCCATGGAGAAGTGTTTAGACACTAGGAGAAGATAAGGAACACACCCATTATCACGAAATCACATTAGGATTCTCTTTTTAACCTGTTCCTTAAAACACTAGTGCTTAGGAAATCTATTGGAGGAAGAAGCAGTCAAGGGTAGCTTAGGGTTAGGGTTAGGGTTAGGGTGAGGGTTAGGGTACGGCTTATGGTACGGTTTCGGGGAGGGGTTTGGGTAGGGCGTAGGGTATGGGTTAGGGTTAGGGTTACGGATAGGATTAGGGTTAGGGCTCGGTTTAGGGTACGGGTTAGGATTAGGGTACGCGTTAGGGTTAGGGTAGGGGTTAGGGTTAGGGTACGCGTTAGGGTGAGGGTAGTTATTAAACCTATCCCACTCTCTAGATACCCCTTAGCACGTAAAGGAATATTATTTGGGGGTCCAGCAATGGAGAAGAGTTTAGACACGAGGAGAAGATAAGGAACACACCCATTATCAAGAAATCACATTAGGATTCTCTTTTTAACCTGTTCCTTAAAACACTAGTGCTTAGGAAATCTATTGGAGGCAGAAGCCATTAAGGGTAGCTTAGGGTTAGGGTTAGGGTTAGGGTGAGGGTTAGGGTACGGCTTAGGGTACGGGTTCGGGGAGGGTTTCGGGTAGGGCGTAGGGTATGGGTTAGGGTTAGGGTTAGGGTTAGTGTTAGGGTTAGGGGTCGGTTTAGGGTACGGGTTAGGATTAGGGTACGCGTTAGTGTTATGGTAGTGGTTAGGGTTAGGGTACGCTTTAGGGTGAGGGTAGTTATTAAACCTATCCCACTCTCTAGATACCCCTTAGCACGTAAAGGAATATTATTTGGGGGTCCAGCCATGGGGAAGAGTTTAGACACTAGGAGAAGATAAGGAACACACCCATTATCAAGAAATCACATTAGGATTCTCTTTTTAACCAGTTCCTTAAAACACTAGTGCTTAGGAAATCTATTGGAGGCAGGAGCCGTCAAGGGTAGCTTAGGGTTAGGGTTAGGGTTAGGGTGAGGGTTAGGGTACGGCTTACGATACGGGTTCGGGGAGGGGTTCGGGTAGGGCGTAGGGTATGGGTTAGGGTTAGGGTTAGGGCTAGTGTTAGGGTTTGGGCTCGGTTTAGGGTACGGGTTAGGATTAGGGTATGCGTTAGGGTTAGGGTAGGGGTTAGGGTTAGGGTACGCGTTAGGGTGAGGGTAGTTATTAAACCTATCACACTCTCTAGATACCCCTTAGCACATAAAGGAATATTATTTGGGGGTCCAGCCATGGAGAAGAGTTTAGACACGAGGAGAAGATAAGGAACACACCCATTATCAAGAAATCACATTAGGATTCTCTTTTTAACATGTTCCTTAAAACACTAGTGCTTAGGAAATCTATTGGAGGCAGAAGCCGTCAAGGGTAGCTTAGGGTTAGGGTTAGGGTTAGGTTTAGGGTGAGGGTTAGGGTACGGCTTAGGGCACGGGTTCGGGGAGGGGTTCGGGTAGGGCGTAGGGTATGGGTTAGGGTTAGGGTTAGGGTTACTGTTAGGGTTAGGGCTCGGTTTAGGGTACGGGTTAGGTTTAGGGTACGCGTTAGGGTTAGTGTACGCGTTAGGGTGAGGGTAGTTATTAAACCTATCCCACTCTCTAGATACCCCTTAGCACGTACAGGAATATTATTGGGGGTCCAGCCATGGAGAAGAGTTTAGACACTAGGAGAAGATAAGGAACACACCCATTATCACGAAATCACATTAGGATTCTCTTTTTAACCTGTTCCTTAAAACACTAGTGCTTAGGAAATCTATTGGAGGCAGAAGCAGTCAAGGGTAGCTTAGGGTTAGGGTTAGGGATAGGGTGAGGGTTAGGGTATGGCTTAGGGTACGGGTTCGGGGAGGGGTTCGGGTAGGGCGTAGGGTATGGGTTAGGGTTAGGGTTAGAGTTAGTGTTAGGGTTAGGGTTCGGTTTAGGGTACGGGTTAGGATTAGGGTACGCGTTAGTGTTAGGGTAGTGGTTAGGGTTAGGGTACGTTTTAGGGTGAGGGTAGTTATTAAACCTATCCCACTCTCTAGATACCACTTAGCACGTAAAGGAATATTATTTGGGGGTCCAGCCATGGAGAAGAGTTTAGACACTAGGAGAAGATAAGGAACACACCCATTATCAAGAAATCACAATATGATTCTCTTGTTAAACTGTTCCTTAAAACACTAGTGCTTAGGAAATCTATTGGAGGCAGAAGCCGTCAAGGGTAGCTTAGGGTTAGGGTTAGGGTTAGGGTGAGGGTTAGGGTACGGCTTAGGGTACGGGTTCGGGGAGGGGTTCGGGTAGGGCGTAGGCTATGGGTTAGGATTAGGGTTAGGGTTAGTGTTAGGGTTAGGGCTCGGTTTAGGGTACGGGTTAGGATTAGGGTACGCGTTAGGGTTAGGGTAGGGGTTAGGGTTAGGGTATGCGATAGGGTGAGGTTAGTTTTTAAACCTATCCCACTCTCTAGATACCCCTTAGCACGTACAGGAATATTATTGGGGGTCCAGCCATGGAGAAGAGTTTAGACCCTAGGAGAAGATAAGGAACACACCCATTATCACGAAATCACATTAGGATTCTCTTTTTAACCTGTTCCTTAAAACACTAGTGCTTAGGAAATCTATTGGAGGAAGAAGCAGTCAAGGGTAGCTTAGGGTTAGGGTTAGGGTTAGGGTGAGGGTTAGGGTACGGCTTAGGGTACGGTTTCGGGGAGGGGTTTGGGTAGGGCGTAGGGTATGGGTTAGGGTTAGGGTTAGGGCTAGGGTTAGGGTTAGGGCTCGGTTTAGGGTACGGGTTAGGATTAGGGACGCGTTAGGTTTAGGGTAGGGGTTAGGGTTAGGGTACGCGTTAGGGTGAGGGTAGTTATTACACCTATCCCACTCTCTAGATACCCCTTAGCACGTAAAGGAATATTATTTGGGGGTCCAGCCATGGAGAAGAGTTTAGACACGAGGAGAAGATAAGGAACACACCCATTATCAAAAAATCACATTAGGATTCTCTTTTTAACCTGTTCCTTAAAACACTAGTGCTTAGGAAATCTATTGGAGGCAGAAGCAGTCAAGGGTAGCTTAGGGTTAGGGTTAGGGTGAGGGTGAGGGTTAGGGTACGGCTTAGGTTACGGGTTCGGGGAGGGGTTCGGGTAGGGCGTAGGGTATGGGTTAGGGTTAGGGTTAGGGTTAGTGTTAGGGTTAGGGGTCGGTTTAGGGTACGGGTTAGGATTAGGGTACGCGTTAGGGTTAGGGTAGTGGTTAGGGTTAGGGTACGCTTTAGGGTGAGGGTAGTTATTAAACCTATCCAACTCTCTAGATACCCCTTAGCACGTACAGGAATATTATTGGGGGTCCAGCCATGGAGAAGAGTTTAGACACTAGGAGAAGATAAGGAACACACCCATTATCACGAAATCACATTAGGATTCTCTTTTTAACATGTTCCTTAAAACACTAGTGCTTAGGAAATCTATTGGAGGCAGAAGCAGTCAAGGGTAGCTTAGGGTTAGGGTTAGGGATAGGGTGAGGGTTAGGGTATGGCTTAGGGTACGGGTTCGGGGAGGGGTTCGGGTAGGGCGTAGGGTATGGGTTAGGGTTAGGGTTAGAGTTAGTGTTAGGGTTAGGGTTCGGTTTAGGGTACGGGTTAGGATTAGGGTACGCGTTAGTGTTAGGGTAGTGGTTAGGTTTAGGGTACGTTTTAGGGTGAGGGTAGTTATTAAACCTATCCCACTCTCTAGATACCCCTTAGCACGTAAAGGAATATTATTTGGGGGTCCAGCCATGGAGAAGAGTTTAGACACTAGGAGAAGATAAGGAACACACCCATTATCAAGAAATCACAATATGATTCTCTTGTTAAACTGTTCCTTAAAACACTAGTGCTTAGGAAATCTATTGGAGGCAGAAGCCGTCAAGGGTAGCTTAGGGTTAGGGTTAGGGTTAGGGTGAGGGTTAGGGTACGGCTTAGGGTACGGGTTCGGGGAGGGGTTCGTGTAGGGCGTAGGCTATGGGTTAGGATTAGGGTTAGGGTTAGTGTTAGGGTTAGGGCTCGGTTTAGGGTACGGGTTAGGATTAGGGTACGCGTTAGGGTTAGGGTAGGGGTTAGGGTTAGGGTATGCGATAGGGTGAGGTTAGTTTTTAAACCTATCCCACTCTCTAGATACCCCTTAGCACGTACAGGAATATTATTGGGGGTCCAGCCATGGAGAAGAGTTTAGACCCTAGGAGAAGATAAGGAACACACCCATTATCACGAAATCACATTAGGATTCTCTTTTTAACCTGTTCCTTAAAACACTAGTGCTTAGGAAATCTATTGGAGGAAGAAGCAGTCAAGGGTAGCTTAGGGTTAGGGTTAGGGTTAGGGTGAGGGTTAGGGTACGGCTTAGGGTACGGTTTCGGGGAGGGGTTTGGGTAGGGCGTAGGGTATGGGTTAGGGTTAGGGTTAGGGCTAGGGTTAGGGTTAGGGCTCGGTTTAGGGTACGGGTTAGGATTAGGGACGCGTTAGGGTTAGGGTAGGGGTTAGGGTTAGGGTACGCGTTAGGGTGAGGGTAGTTATTACACCTATCCCACTCTCTAGATACCCCTTAGCACGTAAAGGAATATTATTTGGGGGTCCAGCCATGGAGAAGAGTTTAGACACGAGGAGAAGATAAGGAACACACCCATTATCAAAAAATCACATTAGGATTCTCTTTTTAACCTGTTCCTTAAAACACTAGTGCTTAGGAAATCTATTGGAGGCAGAAGCAGTCAAGGGTAGCTTAGGGTTAGGGTTAGGGTTAGGGTGAGGGTTAGGGTACGGCTTAGGGTACGGGTTCGGGGAGGGGTTCGGGTAGGGCGTAGGGTATGGGTTAGGGTTATGGTTAGGGTTAGTGTTAGGGTTAGGGGTCGGTTTATGTTACGGGTTAGGATTAGGGTACGCGTTAGTGTTAGGGTAGTGGTTAGGGTTAGGGTACGCTTTAGGGTGAGGGTAGTTATTAAACCTATCCAACTCTCTAGATACCCCTTAGCACGTAAAGGAATATTATCTGGGGGTCCAGCCATGGAGAAGAGTTTAGACACTAGGAGAAGATAGGGAACTCACCCATTATCAAGAAATCACAATATGATTCTCTTTTTAAACTGTTCCTTAAAACACTAGTGCTTAGGAAATCTATTGGAGGCAGAAGCCGTCAAGGGTAGCTTAGGGTTAGGGTTAGGGTTAGGGATAGGGTGAGGGTTAGGGTACGGCTTAGGGTACGGTTTCGGGGAGGCGTTTGGGTAGGGCGTAGGGTATGGGTTAGGGTTAGGGTTAGGGCTAGGGTTAGGGTTAGGGCTCGGTTTAGGGTACGGGTTAGGATTAGGGTAAGCGTTAGGGTTAGGGTAGGGGTTAGGGTTAGGGTACGCGTTAGGGTGAGGGTAGTTATTAAACCTATCCCACTCCCTAGATACCCCTTAGCACGTAAAGGAATATTATTTGGGGGTCCAGCCATGGAGAAGAGTTTAGACACGAGGAGAAGATAAGGAACACACCCATTATCAAGAAATCACATTAGGATTCTCTTTTTAACCTGTTCCTTAAAACACTAGTGCTTAGGAAATCTATTGGAGGCAGAAGCAGTCAAGGGTAGCTTAGGGTTAGGGTTAGGGTTAGGGTGAGGGTTAGGGTACGGCTTAGGGTACGGGTTCGGGGAGGGGTTCGGGTAGGGCGTAGGGTATGGGTTAGGGTTAGGGTTAGGGTTAGTGTTAGGGTTAGGGGTCGGTTTATGTTACGGGTTAGGATTAGGGTACGTGTTAGTGTTAGGGTAGTGGTTAGGGTTAGGGTACGCTTTAGGGTGAGGGTAGTTATTAAACCTATCCCACTCTCTAGATACCCCTTAGCACGTAAAGGAATATTATTTGGGGGTCCAGCCATGGGGAAGAGTTTAGACACTAGGAGAAGATAAGGAACACACCCATTATCAAGAAATCACAATATGATCCTCTTTTTAAACTGTTCCTTAAAACACTAGTGCTTAGGAAATTTATTGGAGGCAGAAGCAGTCAAGGGTAGCTTAGGGTTAGGGTTAGGGTTAGGGTGAGGGTTAGGGTATGGCTTAGGGTACGGGTTCGGGGAGGGGTTCGGGTAGGGCGTAGGGTATGGGTTAGGGTTAGGGTTAGGGTTAGTGTTAGGGTTAGGGCTCGGTTTAGGGTACGGGTTAGGATTAGGGTACGCGTTAGGGTTAGGGTAGGGGTTAGGGTTAGGGTATGCGATAGGGTGAGGTTAGTTATTAAACCTATCCCACTCTCTAGATACCCCTTAGCACGTAAAGGAATATTATTTGGGGGTCCAGCCATGGAGAAGAGTTTAGACACTAGGAGAAGATAAGGAACACACCCATTATCAAGAAATCACATTAGGATTCTCTTTTTAACCAGTTCCTTAGAACACTAGTGCTTAGGAAATCTATTGGAGCCAGAAGCCGTCAAGGGTAGCTTAGGGTTAGGGTTAGGGTTAGGGTGAGGGTTAGGGTACGGCTTACGATACGGGTTCGGGGAGGGGTTCGGTTAGGGCGTAGGGTATGGGTTAGGGTTAGGGTTAGTGTTAGTGTTAGGGTTAGGGCTCGGTTTAGGGTACGGGTTAGGATTAGGGTACGCGTTAGGGTTAGGGTAGGGGTTAGGGTTAGGGTACGCGTTAGGGTGGGGGTAGTTATTAAACCTATCACACTCTCTAGATACCCCTTAGCACGTAAAGGAATATTATTTGGGGGTCCAGCCATGGAGAAGAGTTTAGACACGAGGAGAATATAAGGAACACACCCATTATCAAGAAATCACATTAGGATTCTCTTTTTAACCTGTTCCTTAAAACACTAGTGCTTAGGAAATCTATTGGAGGCAGAAGCAGTCAAGGGTAGCTTAGGGTTAGGGTTAGGGTTAGGGTGAGGGTTAGGGTACGGTTTAGGGTACGGGTTCAGGGAGGGGTTCAGGTAGGGCGTAGGGTATGGGTTAGGGTTAGGGTTAGAGTTAGTGTTAGGGTTAGGGCTCGGTTTAGGGTATGGGTTAGGATTAGGGTACGCGTTAGGGTTAGGGTAGGGGTTAGGGTTAGGGTACACGTTAGGGTGAGGGTAGTTATTAAACCTATCCCACTCTCTAGATACCCCTTAGCACGTAAAGGAATATTATTTGGGAGTCCAGCCATGGAGAAGAGTTTAGACACTAGGAGAAGATAAGGAACACACCCATTATCACGAAATCACATTAGGATTCTCTTTTTAACCTGTTCCTTAAAACACTATTGCTTAGGAAATCTATTGGAGGCAGAAGCAGTCAAGGGTAGCTTAGGGTTAGGGTTTGGGTTAGGGTGAGGGCTAGGGTATGGCTTAGGGTACGGGTTCGGGGAGGGGTTCGGGTAGGGCGTAAGGTATGGGTTAGGGTTAAGGTTAGGGTTAGTGTTAGGGTTAGGGCTCGGTTTAGGGTACGGGTTAGGATTAGGGTACACGTTAGGGTTAGGGTAGGGTTTAGGGTTAGGGTACGAGATAGGGTGAGGGTAGTTATTAAACCTATCACACTCTCTAGATACCCCTTAGCACATAAAGGAATATTATTTGGGGGTCCAGCCATGAAGAAGAGTTTAGACACGAGGAGAAGATAAGGAACACACCCATTATCACGAAATCACATTAGGATTCTCTTTTTAACCTGTTCCTTAAAACACTAGTGCTTAGGAAATCTATTGGAGGAAGAAGCAGTCAAGGGTAGCTTAGGGTTAGGGTTAGGGTTAGGGTGAGGGTTAGGGTACGGCTTAGGGTACGGTTTCGGGGAGGGGTTTGGGTAGGGCGTAGGGTATGGGTTAGGGTTAGGGTTACGGCTAGGATTAGGGTTAGGGCTCGGTTTAGGGTACGGGTTAGGATTAGGGTACGCGTTAGGGTTAGGGTAGGGGTTAGGGTTAGGGTACGCGTTAGGGTGAAGGTAGTTATTAAACCTATCCCACTCTCTAGATACCCCTTAGCACGTAAAGGAATATTATTTGGGGGTCCAGCCATGGGGAAGAGTTTAGAAACGAGGAGAAGATAAGGAACACACCCATTATCAAGAAATCACATTAGGATTCTCTTTTTAACCAGTTCCTTAAAACACTAGTGCTTAGGAAATCTATTGGAGGCAGGAGCCGTCAAGGGTAGCTTAGGGTTAGGGTTAGGGTTAGGGTGAGGGTTAGGGTACGGCTTACGATACGGGTTCGGGGAGGGGTTCGGGTAGGGCGTAGCGTATGGGTTAGGGTTAGGGTTAGGGCTAGTGTTAGGGTTTGGGCTCGGTTTAGGGTACGGGTTAGGATTAGGGTATGCGTTAGGGTTAGGGTAGGGGTTAGGGTTAGGGTACGTGTTAGGGTGAGGGTAGTTATTAAACCTATCACACTCTCTAGATACCACTTAGCACATAAAGGAATATTATTTGGGGGTCCAGCCATGGAAAAGAGTTTAGACACGAGGAGAAGATAAGGAACACACCCATTATCAAGAAATCACATTAGGATTCTCTTTTTAACATGTTCCTTAAAACACTAGTGCTTAGGAAATCTAATGGAGGCAGAAGCCGTCAAGAGTAGCTTAGGGTTAGGGTTAGGGTTAGGTTTAGGGTGAGGGTTAGGGTACGGCTTAGGGCACGGGTTCGGGGAGGGGTTCGGGTAGGGCGTAGGGTATGGGTTAGGGTTAGGGTTAGGGTTACTGTTAGGGTTAGGGCTCGGTTTAGGGTACGGGTTAGGTTTAGGGTACGCGTTAGGGTTAGTGTACGCGTTAGGGTGAGGGTAGTTATTAAACCTATCCCACTCTCTAGATACCCCTTAGCACGTACAGGAATATTATTTGGGTTCCAGCCATGGAGAAGAGTTTAGACACGAGGAGAAGATAAGGAACACACCCATTATCAAGAAATCACATTAGGATTCTCTTTTTAACCTGTTCCTTAAAACACTAGTGCTTAGGAAATCTATTGGAGGCAGAAGCAGTCAAGGGTAGCTTAGGGTTAGGGTTAGGGTTAGGGTGAGGGTTAGGGTACGGCTTAGGGTACGGGTTCGGGGAGGGGTTCGGGTAGGGCGTAGGGTATGGGTTAGTTTTAGGGTTAGGGTTACTGTTAGGGTACGGGTTAGGATTAGGGTACGCGTTAGGGTTAGTGTACGCGTTAGGGTGAGGGCAGTTATTAAACCTATCCCACTCTCTAGATACCCCTTAGCACGTACAGGAATATTATTGGGGGTCCAGCCATGGAGAAGAGTTTAGACACTAGGAGAAGATAAGGAACACACCCATTATCACGAAATCACATTAGGATTCTCTTTTTAACCTGTTCCTTAAAACACTAGTGCTTAGGAAATCTATTGGAGGCAGAAGCAGTCAAGGGTAGCTTAGGGTTAGGGTTAGGGATAGGGTGAGGGTTAGGGTATGGCTTAGGGTACGGGTTCGGGGAGGGGTTCGGGTAGGGCGTAGGGTATGGGTTAGGGTTAGGGTTAGTGTTAGTGTTAGGGTTAGGGCTCGGTTTAGGGTACGGGTTAGGATTAGGGTACGCGTTAGTGTTAGGGTAGTGGTTAGGGTTAGGGTACGCTTTAGGGTGAGGGTAGTTATTAAACCTATCCCACTCTCTAGATACCCCTTAGCACGTAAAGGAATATTATTTGGGGGTCCAGCCATGGAGAAGAGTTTAGACACTAGGAGAAGATAAGGAACACACCCATTATCAAGAAATCAAAATATGATTCTCTTTTTAAACTGTTCCTTAAAACACTAGTGCTTAGGAAATCTATTGGAGGCAGAAGCCGTCAAGGGTAGCTTAGGGTTAGGGTTAGGGTTAGGGTGAGGGTTAGGGTACGGCTTAGGGTACGGGTTCGGGGAGGGGTTCGGGTAGGGCGTAGGCTATGGGTTAGGATTAGGGTTACGGTTAGTGTTAGGGTTAGGGCTCGGTTTAGGGTACGGGTTAGGATTAGGGTACGCGTTAGGGTTAGGGTAGGGGTTAGGGTTAGGGTATGCGATAGGGTGAGGTTAGTTTTTAAACCTATCCCACTCTCTAGATACCCCTTAGCACGTACAGGAATATTATTGGGTGTCCAGCCATGGAGAAGAGTTTAGACCCTAGGAGAAGATAAGGAACACACCCATTATCACGAAATCACATTAGGATTCTCGTTTTAACCTGTTCCTTAAAACACTAGTGCTTAGGAAATCTATTGGAGGAAGAAGCAGTCAAGGGTAGCTTAGGGTTAGGGTTAGGGTTAGGGTGAGGGTTAGGGTACGGCTTAGGGTACGGTTTCGGGGAGGGGTTTGGGTAGGGCGTAGGGTATGGGTTAGGGTTAGGGTTAGGGCTAGGGTTAGGGTTAGGGCTCGGTTTAGGGTACGGGTTAGGATTAGGGACGCGTTAGGGTTAGGGTAGGGGTTAGGGTTAGGGTACGCGTTAGGGTGAGGGTAGTTATTAAACCTATCCCACTCTCTAGATACCCCTTAGCACGTAAAGGAATATTATTTGGGGGTCCAGCCATGGAGAAGAGTTTAGACACGAGGAGAAGATAAGGAACACACCCATTATCAAGAAATCACATTAGGATTCTCTTTTTAACCTGTTCCTTAAAACACTAGTGCTTAGGAAATCTATTGGAGGCAGAAGCAGTCAAGGGTAGCTTAGGGTTAGGGTTAGGGTTAGGGTGAGGTTTAGGGTACGGCTTAGGGCACGGGTTCGGGGAGGGGTTCGGGTAGGGCGTAGGGTATGGGTTAGGGTTAGGGTTAGGGTTAGTGTTAGGGTTAGGGGTCGGTTTAGGGTACGGGTTAGGATTAGGGTACGCGTTAGTGTTATGGTAGTGGTTAGGGTTAGGGTACGCTTTAGGGTGAGGGTAGTTATTAAACCTATCCCACTCTCTAGATACCCCTTAGCACGTAAAGGAATATTATTTGGGGGTCCAGGCATGGGGAAGAGTTTAGACACTAGGAGAAGACAAGGAACACACCCATTATCAAGAAATCACATTAGGATTCTCTTTTTAACCAGTTCCTTAAAACACTAGTGCTTAGGAAATCTATTGGAGGCAGGAGCCGTCAAGGGTAGCTTAGGGTTAGGGTTAGGGTTAGGGTGAGGGTTAGGGTACGGCTTACGATACGGGTTCGGGGAGGGGTTCGGGTAGGGCGTAGGGTATGGGTTAGGGTTAGGGTTAGGGCTAGTGTTAGGGTTTGGGCTCGGTTTAGGGTACGGGTTAGGATTAGGGTTTGCGTTAGGGTTAGGGTAGGGGTTAGGGTTAGGGTACGCGTTAGGGTGAGGGTAGTTATTAAACCTATCACACTCTCTAGACACCCCTTAGCACATAAAGGAATATTATTTGGGGGTCCAGCCATGGAGAAGAGTTTAGACACGAGGAGAAGATAAGGAACACACCCATTATCAAGAAATCACATTAGGATTCTCTTTTTAACATGTTCCTTAAAACACTAGTGCTTAGGAAATCTATTGGAGGCAGAAGCCGTCAAGGGTAGCTTAGGGTTAGGGTTAGGGTTAGGTTTAGGGTGAGGGTTAGGGTACGGCTTAGGGCACGGGTTCGGGGAGGGGTTCGGGTAGGGCGTAGGGTATGGGTTAGGGTTAGGGTTAGGGTTACTGTTAGGGTTAGGGCTCGGTTTAGGGTACGGGTTAGGTTTAGGGTACGCGTTAGGGTTAGTGTACGCATTAGGGTGAGGGTAGTTATTAAACCTATCCCACTCTCTAGATACCCCTTAGCACGTACAGGAATATTATTGGGGGTCCAGCCATGGAGAAGAGTTTAGAAACGAGGAGAAGATAAGGAACACACCCATTATCAAGAAATCACATTAGGATTCTCTTTTTAACCTGTTCCTTAAAACACTAGTGCTTAGGAAATCTATTGGAGGCAGAAGCAGTCAAGGGTAGCTTAGGGTTAGGGTTAGGGTTAGGGTGAGGGTTAGGGTACGGCTTAGGGTACGGGTTCGGGGAGGGGTTCGTGTAGGGCGTAGGGTATGGGTTAGGGTTAGGGTTAGGGTTACTGTTAGGGTTAGGGCTCGGTTTAGGGTACGGGTTAGGATTAGGGTACGCGTTAGGGTTAGTGTACGCGTTAGGGTGAGGGTAGTTATTAAACCTATCCCACTCTCTAGATACCCCTTAGCACGTACAGGAATATTATTGGGGGTCCAGCCATGGAGAAGAGTTTAGACACTAGGAGAAGATAAGGAACACACCCATTATCACGAAATCACATTAGGATTCTCTTTTTAACCTGTTCCTTAAAACACTAGTGCTTAGGAAATCTATTGGAGGCAGAAGCAGTCAAGGGTAGCTTAGGGTTAGGGTTAGGGATAGGGTGAGGGTTAGGGTATGGCTTAGGGTACGGGTTCGGGGAGGGGTTCGGGTAGGGCGTAGGGTATGGGTTAGGGTTAGGGTTAGAGTTAGTGTTAGGGTTAGGGTTCGGTTTAGGGTACGGGTTAGGATTAGGGTACGCGTTAGTGTTAGGGTAGTGGTTAGGGTTAGGGTACGTTTTAGGGTGAGGGTAGTTATTAAACCTATCCCACTCTCTAGATACCCCTTAGCACGTAAAGGAATATTATTTGGGGGTCCAGCCATGGAGAAGAGTTTAGACACTAGGAGAAGATAAGGAACACACCCATTATCAAGAAATCACAATATGATTCTCTTTTTAAACTGTTCCTTAAAACACTAGTGCTTAGGAAATCTATTGGAGGCAGAAGCCGTCAAGGGTAGCTTAGGGTTAGGGTTAGGGTTAGGGTGAGGCTTAGGGTACGGCTTAGGGTACGGGTTCGGGGAGGGGTTCGGGTAGGGCGTAGGCTATGGGTTAGGATTAGGGTTAGGGTTAGTGTTAGGGTTAGGGCTCGGTTTAGGGTACGGGTTAGGATTAGGGTACGCGTTAGGGTTAGGGTAGGGGTTAGGGTTAGGGTATGCGATAGGGTGAGGTTAGTTTTTAAACCTATCCCACTCTCTAGATACCCCTTAGCACGTACAGGAATATTATTGGGGGTCCAGCCATGGAGAAGAGTTTAGACCCTAGGAGAAGATAAGGAACACACCCATTATCACGAAATCACATTAGGATTCTCTTTTTAACCTGTTCCTTAAAACACTAGTGCTTAGGAAATCTATTGGAGGAAGAAGCAGTCAAGGGTAGCTTAGGGTTAGGGTTAGGGTTAGGGTGAGGGTTAGGGTACGGCTTAGGGTACGGTTTCGGGGAGGGGTTTGGGTAGGGCGTAGGGTATGGGTTAGGGTTAGGGTTAGGGCTAGGGTTAGGGTTAGGGCTCGGTTTAGGGTACGGGTTAGGATTAGGGACGCGTTAGGGTTAGGGTAGGGGTTAGGGTTAGGGTACGTGTTAGGGTGAGGGTAGTTATTAAACCTATCCCACTCTCTAGATACCCCTTAGCACGTAAAGGAATATTATTTGGGGGTCCAGCCATGGAGAAGAGTTTAGACACGAGGAGAAGATAAGGAACACACCCATTATCAAAAATTCACATTAGGATTCTCTTTTTAACCTGTTCCTTAAAACACTAGTGCTTAGGAAATCTATTGGAGGCAGAAGCAGTCAAGGGTAGCTTAGGGTTAGGGTTAGGGTTAGGGTGAGGGTTAGGGTACGGCTTAGGGTACGGGTTCGGGGAGGGGTTCGGGTAGGGCGTAGGGTATGGTTTAGGGTTAGGGTTAGGGCTAGTGTTAGGGTTTGGGCTCGGTTTAGGGTACGGGTTAGGATTAGGGTATGCGTTAGGGTTAGGGTAGGGGTTAGGGTTAGGGTACGCGTTAGGGTGAGGGTAGTTATTAAAACTATCACACTCTCTAGATACCCCTTAGCACATAAAGGAATATTATTTGGGGGTCCAGCCATGGAGAAGAGTTTAGACACGAGGAGAAGATAAGGAACACACCCATTATCAAGAAATCACATTAGGATTCTCTTTTTAACATGTTCCTTAAAACACTAGTGCTTAGGAAATCTATTGGAGGTAGAAGCCGTCAAGGGTAGCTTAGAGTTAGGGTTAGGGTTAGGGTGAGGGTTAGGGTACGGCTTAGGGCACGGGTTCGGGGAGGGGTTCGGGTAGGGCGTAGCGTATGGGTTAGGGTTAGGGTTAGGGTTAGTGTTAGGGTTAGGGCTCGGTTTAGGGTACGGGTTAGGATTAGGGTACGCGTTAGGGTTAGTGTACGCGTTAGGGTGAGGGTAGTTATTAAACCTATCCCACTCTCTAGATACCCCTTAGCACGTACAGGAATATTATTGGGGGTCCAGCCATGGAGAAGAGTTTAGACACTAGGAGAAGATAAGGAACACACCCATTATCACGAAATCACATTAGGATTCTCTTTTTAACCTGTTCCTTAAAACACTAGTGCTTAGGAAATCTATTGGAAGCAGAAGCAGTCAAGGGTAGCTTAGGGTTAGGGTTAGGGTTAGGGTGAGGGTTAGGGTATGGCTTAGGGTACGGGTTCGGGGAGGGGTTCGGGTAGGGCGTAGGGTATGGTTTAGGGTTAGGGTTAGGGTTAGTGTTAGGGTTAGGGCTCGGTTTAGGGTACGGGTTAGGATTAGGGTACGCGTTAGGGTTAGGGTAGGTGTTAGGGTTAGTGTACGCGTTAGGGTGGGGGTATTTATTAAACCTATCACACTCTCTAGATACCCCTTATCACGTAAAGGAATATTATTTGGGGGTCCAGCCTTGGAGAAGAGTTTAGACACGAGGAGAATATAAGGAACACACCCATTATCAAGAAATCACATTAGGATTCTCTTTTTAACCAGTTCCTTAAAACACTAGTGCTTAGGAAATCTATTGGAGGCAGAAGCCGTCAAGGGTAGCTTAGGGTTAGGGTTAGGGTTAGGGTGAGGGTTAGGGTACGGCTTACGATAAGGGTTCGGGGAGGGGTTCGGGTAGGGCGTAGGGTATGGGTTAGGGTTAGGGTTAGAGATAGTGTTAGGGTTAGGGCTCGGTTTAGGGTACGGGTTAGGATTAGGGTACGCGTTAGGGTTAGGGTAGGGGTTAGGGTTAGGATACGCGTTAGGGTGAGGGAAGTTATTAAACCTATCCCACTCTCTAGATACCCCTTAGCACGAAAAGGAATATTATTTGGGGGTCCAGCGATGGAGAAGAGTATAGACACGAGAAGATAAGGAACACACCCATTATCAAGAAATCACATTAGGATTCTCTTTTTAACCTGTTCCTTAAATCACTAGTGCTTAGGAAATCTATTGGAGGCAGAAGCCGTCAAGGGTAGCTTAGGGTTAGGGTTAGGGTTAGGGTGAGGGTTAGGGTACGGCTTAGGGTACGGGTTCGGGGAGGGGTTCGGGTAGGCCGTAGGGTATGGGTTAGAGTTAGGGTTAGGATTAGTGTTAGGGTTAGGGCTCGGTTCAGGTTACGGGTTAGGTTTAGGGTACGCGTTAGTGTTAGGGTAGGGGTTAGGTTTAGGGTACGCTTTAGGGTGAGGGTAGTTATTAAACCTATCCCACTCTCTAGATACCCCTTAGCACGTAAAGGAATATTATTTGGGGGTCCAGTCATGGAGAAGGGTTTAGACACTAGGAGAAGATAAGGAACACACCCATTATCAAGAAATCACATTAGGATTCTCTTTTTAACCTGTTCCTTAAAACACTAGTGCTTAGGAAATCTATTGGAGGCAGAAGCAGTCAAGGGTAGCTTAGGGTTAGGGTTAGGGTTAGGGTGAGGGATAGGGTATGGCTTAGGGTACGGGTTCGGGGAGGGGTTCGGGTAGGGCGTAGGCTATGGGTTAGGGTTAGGGTTAGGGTTAGTGTTAGGGTTAGGCCTCGGTTTAGGGTACGGGTTAGGATTAGTGTATGCGTTAGGGTTAGGGTAGGGGTTAGGGTTAGGGTACGCGTTAGGGTGAGGGTAGTTATTAAACGTATCCCACTCTCTAGATACCCCTTAGCACGTAAAGGAATATTATTTGGGGGTCCAGCCATTGAGAAGAGTTTAGACACGAGGAGAAGATAAGGAACACACCCATTATCAAGAAATCACATAAGGATTCTCTTTTTAACATGTTCCTTAAAACACTAGTGCTTAGGAAATCTATTGGAGGCAGAAGCCGTCAAGGGTAGCTTAGGGTTAGGGTTAGGGTTAGGGTGAGGGTTAGGGTACGGCTTAGGGTACGGGTTTGGGGAGGGGTTCGGGTAGGGCGTAGGGCATGGGTTAGGGTTAGGGTTAGGGCTAGTGTTAGGGTTAGGGCTCGGTTTAGGGTACAGGTTAGGATTAGGGTACGCGTTAGGGTTAGGGTAGGGGTTAGGGTTAGGGTACGCGTTAGGGTGGGGGTAGTTATTAAACCTATCACACTCTCTAGATACCCCTTAGCACGTATAGGAATATTATTTGGGGGTCCAGCCATGGAGAAGAGTTTAGACACTAGGAGAAGATAAGGAACACACCCATTATCACGAAATCACATTAGGATTCTCTTTTTAACCTGTTCCTTAAAACACTATTGCTTAGGAAATCTATTGGAGGCAGAAGCCGTCAAGGGTAGCTTAGGGTTAGGATTAGGGTTAGGGTGAGGGTTAGGGTACGGCTTAGGGTACGGGTTCGGTGAGGGGTTCGGGTAGGGCGTAGGGTATGGGTTAGGGTTAGGGTTAGGGTTAGTGTTAGGGTTAGGGCTCGGTTTAGGTTACGGGTTAGGATTAGGGTACGCGTTAGTGTTAGGGTAGGTGTTAGGGTTAGGGTACGCGATAGGGTGAGGTTAGTTATTAAACCTATCCCACTCTCTAGATACCCCTTAGTACGTAAAGGAATATTATTTGGGGGTCCAGCCATGGAGAAGAGTTTAGACACTAGGAGAAGATAAGGAACACACCCATTATCAAGAAATCACATTAGGATTCTCTTTTTAACCTGTTCCTTAAAACACTAGTGCTTAGGAAATCTATTGGAGGCAGAAGCCGTCAAGGGTAGCTTAGGGTTAGGGTTAGGGTTAGGGTGAGGGTTAGGGTATGGCTTAGGGTACGGGTTCGGAGAGGGGTTCGGGTAGGGCGTAGGGTATGGGTTAGGGTTAGGGTTAGGGTTAGTGTTAGGGTTAGGGCTCGGTTTAGGTTACGGGTTAGGATTAGGGTACGCGTTAGGGTTAGGGTAGGGGTTATGGTTAGGGTACGCTTTAGGGTGAGGGTAGTTATTAAACCTATCCCAATCTCTAGATACCCCTTAGCACGTAAAGGAATATTATTTGGGGGTCCAGTCATGGAGAAGAATTTAGACACTAGGAGAAGATAAGGAACACACCCATTATCAAGAAATCACAATATGATTCTCTTTTTAAACTGTTCCTTAAAACACTAGTGCTTAGGAAATCTATTGGAGGCAGAAGCAGTCAAGGGTAGCTTAGGGTTAGGGTTAGGGTTAGGGTGAGGGTTAGGGTACGGCTTACGATACGGGTTCGGGGAGGGGTTCGGGTAGGGCGTAGGGTATGGGTTAGGGTTAGGGTTAGGGCTAGGGTTAGGGTTAGGGCTCGGTTTAGGGTACGGGTTAGGATTAGGGACGCGTTAGGGTTAGGGTAGGGGTTAGGGTTAGGGTACGCGTTAGGGTGAGGGTAGTTATTAAACCTATCCCACTCTCTAGATACCCCTTAGCACGTAAAGGAATATTATTTGGGGGTCCAGCCATGGAGAAGAGTTTAGACACGAGGAGAAGATAAGGAACACACCCATTATCAAGAAATCACATTAGGATTCTCTTTTTAACCTGTTCCTTAAAACACTAGTGCTTAGGAAATCTATTGGAGGCAGAAGCAGTCAAGGGTAGCTTAGGGTTAGGGTTAGGGTTAGGGTGAGGTTTAGGGTACGGCTTAGGGCACGGGTTCGGGGAGGGGTTCGGGTAGGGCGTAGGGTATGGGTTAGGGTTAGGGTTAGGGTTAGTGTTAGGGTTAGGGGTCGGTTTAGGGTACGGGTTAGGATTAGGGTACGCGTTAGTGTTATGGTAGTGGTTAGGGTTAGGGTACGCTTTAGGGTGAGGGTAGTTATTAAACCTATCCCACTCTCTAGATACCCCTTAGCACGTAAAGGAATATTATTTGGGGGTCCAGGCATGGGGAAGAGTTTAGACACTAGGAGAAGACAAGGAACACACCCATTATCAAGAAATCACATTAGGATTCTCTTTTTAACCAGTTCCTTAAAACACTAGTGCTTAGGAAATCTATTGGAGGCAGGAGCCGTCAAGGGTAGCTTAGGGTTAGGGTTAGGGTTAGGGTGAGGGTTAGGGTACGGCTTACGATACGGGTTCGGGGAGGGGTTCGGGTAGGGCGTAGGGTATGGGTTAGGGTTAGGGTTAGGGCTAGTGTTAGGGTTTGGGCTCGGTTTAGGGTACGGGTTAGGATTAGGGTTTGCGTTAGGGTTAGGGTAGGGGTTAGGGTTAGGGTACGTGTTAGGGTGAGGGTAGTTATTAAACCTATCACACTCTCTAGACACCCCTTAGCACATAAAGGAATATTATTTGGGGGTCCAGCCATGGAGAAGAGTTTAGACACGAGGAGAAGATAAGGAACACACCCATTATCAAGAAATCACATTAGGATTCTCTTTTTAACATGTTCCTTAAAACACTAGTGCTTAGGAAATCTATTGGAGGCAGAAGCCGTCAAGGGTAGCTTAGGGTTAGGGTTAGGGTTAGGTTTAGGGTGAGGGTTAGGGTACGGCTTAGGGCACGGGTTCGGGGAGGGGTTCGGGTAGGGCGTAGGGTATGGGTTAGGGTTAGGGTTAGGGTTACTGTTAGGGTTAGGGCTCGGTTTAGGGTACGGGTTAGGTTTAGGGTACGCGTTAGGGTTAGTGTACGCATTAGGGTGAGGGTAGTTATTAAACCTATCCCACTCTCTAGATACCCCTTAGCACGTACAGGAATATTATTGGGGGTCCAGCCATGGAGAAGAGTTTAGAAACGAGGAGAAGATAAGGAACACACCCATTATCAAGAAATCACATTAGGATTCTCTTTTTAACCTGTTCCTTAAAACACTAGTGCTTAGGAAATCTATTGGAGGCAGAAGCAGTCAAGGGTAGCTTAGGGTTAGGGTTAGGGTTAGGGTGAGGGTTAGGGTACGGCTTAGGGTACGGGTTCGGGGAGGGGTTCGTGTAGGGCGTAGGGTATGGGTTAGGGTTAGGGTTAGGGTTACTGTTAGGGTTAGGGCTCGGTTTAGGGTACGGGTTAGGATTAGGGTACGCGTTAGGGTTAGTGTACGCGTTAGGGTGAGGGTAGTTATTAAACCTATCCCACTCTCTAGATACCCCTTAGCACGTACAGGAATATTATTGGGGGTCCAGCCATGGAGAAGAGTTTAGACACTAGGAGAAGATAAGGAACACACCCATTATCACGAAATCACATTAGGATTCTCTTTTTAACCTGTTCCTTAAAACACTAGTGCTTAGGAAATCTATTGGAGGCAGAAGCAGTCAAGGGTAGCTTAGGGTTAGGGTTAGGGATAGGGTGAGGGTTAGGGTATGGCTTAGGGTACGGGTTCGGGGAGGGGTTCGGGTAGGGCGTAGGGTATGGGTTAGGGTTAGGGTTAGAGTTAGTGTTAGGGTTAGGGTTCGGTTTAGGGTACGGGTTAGGATTAGGGTACGCGTTAGTGTTAGGGTAGTGGTTAGGGTTAGGGTACGTTTTAGGGTGAGGGTAGTTATTAAACCTATCCCACTCTCTAGATACCCCTTAGCACGTAAAGGAATATTATTTGGGGGTCCAGCCATGGAGAAGAGTTTAGACACTAGGAGAAGATAAGGAACACACCCATTATCAAGAAATCACAATATGATTCTCTTTTTAAACTGTTCCTTAAAACACTAGTGCTTAGGAAATCTATTGGAGGCAGAAGCCGTCAAGGGTAGCTTAGGGTTAGGGTTAGGGTTAGGGTGAGGCTTAGGGTACGGCTTAGGGTACGGGTTCGGGGAGGGGTTCGGGTAGGGCGTAGGCTATGGGTTAGGATTAGGGTTAGGGTTAGTGTTAGGGTTAGGGCTCGGTTTAGGGTACGGGTTAGGATTAGGGTACGCGTTAGGGTTAGGGTAGGGGTTAGGGTTAGGGTATGCGATAGGGTGAGGTTAGTTTTTAAACCTATCCCACTCTCTAGATACCCCTTAGCACGTACAGGAATATTATTGGGGGTCCAGCCATGGAGAAGAGTTTAGACCCTAGGAGAAGATAAGGAACACACCCATTATCACGAAATCACATTAGGATTCTCTTTTTAACCTGTTCCTTAAAACACT
Organism: Balaenoptera acutorostrata; assembly: GCF_949987535.1. NCBI lineage: Eukaryota > Metazoa > Chordata > Mammalia > Artiodactyla > Balaenopteridae > Balaenoptera > Balaenoptera acutorostrata. Next base: position 41,661 of record NW_026646243.1, on the reverse strand, counting down.
AGTGCTTAGGAAATCTATTGGAGGAAGAAGCAGTCAAGGGTAGCTTAGGGTTAGGGTTAGGGTTAGGGTGAGGGTTAGGGTACGGCTTAGGGTACGGTTTCGGGGAGGGGTTTGGGTAGGGCGTAGGGTATGGGTTAGGGTTAGGGTTAGGGCTAGGGTTAGGGTTAGGGCTCGGTTTAGGGTACGGGTTAGGATTAGGGACGCGTTAGGGTTAGGGTAGGGGTTAGGGTTAGGGTACGTGTTAGGGTGAGGGTAGTTATTAAACCTATCCCACTCTCTAGATACCCCTTAGCACGTAAAGGAATATTATTTGGGGGTCCAGCCATGGAGAAGAGTTTAGACACGAGGAGAAGATAAGGAACACACCCATTATCAAAAATTCACATTAGGATTCTCTTTTTAACCTGTTCCTTAAAACACTAGTGCTTAGGAAATCTATTGGAGGCAGAAGCAGTCAAGGGTAGCTTAGGGTTAGGGTTAGGGTTAGGGTGAGGGTTAGGGTACGGCTTAGGGTACGGGTTCGGGGAGGGGTTCGGGTAGGGCGTAGGGTATGGTTTAGGGTTAGGGTTAGGGCTAGTGTTAGGGTTTGGGCTCGGTTTAGGGTACGGGTTAGGATTAGGGTATGCGTTAGGGTTAGGGTAGGGGTTAGGGTTAGGGTACGCGTTAGGGTGAGGGTAGTTATTAAAACTATCACACTCTCTAGATACCCCTTAGCACATAAAGGAATATTATTTGGGGGTCCAGCCATGGAGAAGAGTTTAGACACGAGGAGAAGATAAGGAACACACCCATTATCAAGAAATCACATTAGGATTCTCTTTTTAACATGTTCCTTAAAACACTAGTGCTTAGGAAATCTATTGGAGGTAGAAGCCGTCAAGGGTAGCTTAGAGTTAGGGTTAGGGTTAGGGTGAGGGTTAGGGTACGGCTTAGGGCACGGGTTCGGGGAGGGGTTCGGGTAGGGCGTAGCGTATGGGTTAGGGTTAGGGTTAGGGTTAGTGTTAGGGTTAGGGCTCGGTTTAGGGTACGGGTTAGGATTAGGGTACGCGTTAGGGTTAGTGTACGCGTTAGGGTGAGGGTAGTTATTAAACCTATCCCACTCTCTAGATACCCCTTAGCACGTACAGGAATATTATTGGGGGTCCAGCCATGGAGAAGAGTTTAGACACTAGGAGAAGATAAGGAACACACCCATTATCACGAAATCACATTAGGATTCTCTTTTTAACCTGTTCCTTAAAACACTAGTGCTTAGGAAATCTATTGGAAGCAGAAGCAGTCAAGGGTAGCTTAGGGTTAGGGTTAGGGTTAGGGTGAGGGTTAGGGTATGGCTTAGGGTACGGGTTCGGGGAGGGGTTCGGGTAGGGCGTAGGGTATGGTTTAGGGTTAGGGTTAGGGTTAGTGTTAGGGTTAGGGCTCGGTTTAGGGTACGGGTTAGGATTAGGGTACGCGTTAGGGTTAGGGTAGGTGTTAGGGTTAGTGTACGCGTTAGGGTGGGGGTATTTATTAAACCTATCACACTCTCTAGATACCCCTTATCACGTAAAGGAATATTATTTGGGGGTCCAGCCTTGGAGAAGAGTTTAGACACGAGGAGAATATAAGGAACACACCCATTATCAAGAAATCACATTAGGATTCTCTTTTTAACCAGTTCCTTAAAACACTAGTGCTTAGGAAATCTATTGGAGGCAGAAGCCGTCAAGGGTAGCTTAGGGTTAGGGTTAGGGTTAGGGTGAGGGTTAGGGTACGGCTTACGATAAGGGTTCGGGGAGGGGTTCGGGTAGGGCGTAGGGTATGGGTTAGGGTTAGGGTTAGAGATAGTGTTAGGGTTAGGGCTCGGTTTAGGGTACGGGTTAGGATTAGGGTACGCGTTAGGGTTAGGGTAGGGGTTAGGGTTAGGATACGCGTTAGGGTGAGGGAAGTTATTAAACCTATCCCACTCTCTAGATACCCCTTAGCACGAAAAGGAATATTATTTGGGGGTCCAGCGATGGAGAAGAGTATAGACACGAGAAGATAAGGAACACACCCATTATCAAGAAATCACATTAGGATTCTCTTTTTAACCTGTTCCTTAAATCACTAGTGCTTAGGAAATCTATTGGAGGCAGAAGCCGTCAAGGGTAGCTTAGGGTTAGGGTTAGGGTTAGGGTGAGGGTTAGGGTACGGCTTAGGGTACGGGTTCGGGGAGGGGTTCGGGTAGGCCGTAGGGTATGGGTTAGAGTTAGGGTTAGGATTAGTGTTAGGGTTAGGGCTCGGTTCAGGTTACGGGTTAGGTTTAGGGTACGCGTTAGTGTTAGGGTAGGGGTTAGGTTTAGGGTACGCTTTAGGGTGAGGGTAGTTATTAAACCTATCCCACTCTCTAGATACCCCTTAGCACGTAAAGGAATATTATTTGGGGGTCCAGTCATGGAGAAGGGTTTAGACACTAGGAGAAGATAAGGAACACACCCATTATCAAGAAATCACATTAGGATTCTCTTTTTAACCTGTTCCTTAAAACACTAGTGCTTAGGAAATCTATTGGAGGCAGAAGCAGTCAAGGGTAGCTTAGGGTTAGGGTTAGGGTTAGGGTGAGGGATAGGGTATGGCTTAGGGTACGGGTTCGGGGAGGGGTTCGGGTAGGGCGTAGGCTATGGGTTAGGGTTAGGGTTAGGGTTAGTGTTAGGGTTAGGCCTCGGTTTAGGGTACGGGTTAGGATTAGTGTATGCGTTAGGGTTAGGGTAGGGGTTAGGGTTAGGGTACGCGTTAGGGTGAGGGTAGTTATTAAACGTATCCCACTCTCTAGATACCCCTTAGCACGTAAAGGAATATTATTTGGGGGTCCAGCCATTGAGAAGAGTTTAGACACGAGGAGAAGATAAGGAACACACCCATTATCAAGAAATCACATAAGGATTCTCTTTTTAACATGTTCCTTAAAACACTAGTGCTTAGGAAATCTATTGGAGGCAGAAGCCGTCAAGGGTAGCTTAGGGTTAGGGTTAGGGTTAGGGTGAGGGTTAGGGTACGGCTTAGGGTACGGGTTTGGGGAGGGGTTCGGGTAGGGCGTAGGGCATGGGTTAGGGTTAGGGTTAGGGCTAGTGTTAGGGTTAGGGCTCGGTTTAGGGTACAGGTTAGGATTAGGGTACGCGTTAGGGTTAGGGTAGGTGTTAAGGTTAGTGTACGCGTTAGGGTGAGGGTAGTTATTAAACCTATCCCACTCTCTAGATACCCCTTAGCACGTACAGGTATATTATTGGGGGTCCAGCCATGGAGAAGAGTTTAGACACTAGGAGAAGATAAGGAACACACCCATTATCAAGAAATCACATTAGGATTCTCTTTTTAACCTGTTCCTTAAAACACTAGTGCTTAGGAAATCTATTGGAGGCAGAAGCAGTCAAGGGTAGCTTAGGGTTAGGGTTAGGGTTAGGGTGAGGGTTAGGGTATGGCTTAGGGTACGGGTTCGGGGAGGGGTTCGGGTAGGGCGTAGGGTATGTGTTAGGGTTAGGGTTAGGGTTAGTGTTAGGGTTAGGGCTCCGTTTAGGGTATGGGTTAGGATTAGGGTACGCGTTAGGGTTAGGGTAGGGGTTAGGGTTAGGGTACGCGTTAGGGTGGGGGTAGTTATTAAACCTATCACACTCTCTAGATACCCCTTAGCACGTATAGGAATATTATTTGGGGGTCCAGCCATGGAGAAGAGTTTAGACACTAGGAGAAGATAAGGAACACACCCATTATCACGAAATCACATTAGGATTCTCTTTTTAACCTGTTCCTTAAAACACTATTGCTTAGGAAATCTATTGGAGGCAGAAGCCGTCAAGGGTAGCTTAGGGTTAGGATTAGGGTTAGGGTGAGGGTTAGGGTACGGCTTAGGGTACGGGTTCGGTGAGGGGTTCGGGTAGGGCGTAGGGTATGGGTTAGGGTTAGGGTTAGGGTTAGTGTTAGGGTTAGGGCTCGGTTTAGGTTACGGGTTAGGATTAGGGTACGCGTTAGTGTTAGGGTAGGTGTTAGGGTTAGGGTACGCGATAGGGTGAGGTTAGTTATTAAACCTATCCCACTCTCTAGATACCCCTTAGTACGTAAAGGAATATTATTTGGGGGTCCAGCCATGGAGAAGAGTTTAGACACTAGGAGAAGATAAGGAACACACCCATTATCAAGAAATCACATTAGGATTCTCTTTTTAACCTGTTCCTTAAAACACTAGTGCTTAGGAAATCTATTGGAGGCAGAAGCCGTCAAGGGTAGCTTAGGGTTAGGGTTAGGGTTAGGGTGAGGGTTAGGGTATGGCTTAGGGTACGGGTTCGGAGAGGGGTTCGGGTAGGGCGTAGGGTATGGGTTAGGGTTAGGGTTAGGGTTAGTGTTAGGGTTAGGGCTCGGTTTAGGTTACGGGTTAGGATTAGGGTACGCGTTAGGGTTAGGGTAGGGGTTATGGTTAGGGTACGCTTTAGGGTGAGGGTAGTTATTAAACCTATCCCAATCTCTAGATACCCCTTAGCACGTAAAGGAATATTATTTGGGGGTCCAGCCATGGAGAAGAATTTAGACACTAGGAGAAGATAAGGAACACACCCATTATCAAGAAATCACAATATGATTCTCTTTTTAAACTGTTCCTTAAAACACTAGTGCTTAGGAAATCTATTGGAGGCAGAAGCAGTCAAGGGTAGCTTAGGGTTAGGGTTAGGGTTAGGGTGAGGGTTAGGGTACGGCTTACGATACGGGTTCGGGGAGGGGTTTGGGTAGGGCGTAGGGTATGGGTTAGGGTTAGGGTTAGGGCTAGTGTTAGGGTTAGGGCTCGGTTTAGGGTATGGGTTAGGATTAGGGTATGCGTTAGGGTTAGGGTAGGGGTTAGGGTTAGGATACGCGTTAGGGTGAGGGTAGTTATTAAACCTATCCCACTCTCTAGATACCCCTTAGCACGTAAAGGAATATTATTTGGGGGTCCAGCCATGGAGAAGAGTTTAGACACGAGGAAAAGATAAGGAACACACCCATTATCACGAAATCACATTAGGATTCTCTTTTTAACATGTTCCTTAAAACACTAGTGCTTAGGAAATCTATTGGAGGCAGAAGCCGTCAAGGGTAGCTTAGGGTTAGGGTTAGGGTTAGGGTGAGGTTTAGGGTACGGCTTAGGGCACGGGTTCGGGGAGGGGTTCGGGTAGGGCGTAGGGTATGGGTTAGGGTTAGGGTTAGGGTTAGTGTTAGGGTTAGGGCTCGGTTTAGGGTACGGGTTAGGATTAGGGTACGTGTTAGGGTTAGTGTACGCGTTAGGGTGAGGGTAGTTATTAAACCTATTCCACTCTCTAGATACACCTTAGCACGTACAGGAATATTATTGGGGGTCCAGCCATGGAGAAGAGTTTAGACACTAGGAGAATATAAGGAACACACCCATTATCACGAAATCACATTAGGATTCTCTTTTTAACCTGTTCCTTAAAACACTAGTGCTTAGGAAATCTATTGGAGGCAGAAGCAGTCAAGGGTAGCTTAGGGTTAGTGTTAGGGTTAGGGTGAGGGTTAGGGTATGGCTTAGGGTACGGGTTCGGGGAGGGGTTCGGGTAGGGCGTAGGGTATGGGTTAGGGTTAGGGTTAGGGTTAGTGTTAGGGTTAGGGCTCGGTTTAGGGTACGGGTTAGGATTAGGGTACGCGTTAGGGTTAGGGTAGGGTTTAGGGTTAGGGTACGCGTTAGGGTGGGGGTAGTTATTAAACCTATCACACTCTCTAGATACCCCTTAGCACGTAAAGGAATATTATTTGGGGGTCCAGCCTTGGAGAAGAGTTTAGACACGAGGAGAATATAAGGAACACACCCATTATCAAGAAATCACATTAGGATTCTCTTTTTAACCTGTTCCTTAAAACACTAGTGCTTAGGAAATCTATTGGAGGCAGAAGCAGTCAAGGGTAGCTTAGGGTTAGGGTTAGGGTTAGGGTGAGGGTTAGGGTACGGCTTAGGGTACGGGTTCAGGGAGGGGTTCGGGTAGGGCGTAGGGTATGGTTTAGGGTTAGGGTTAGGGCTAGTGTTAGGGTTAGGGCTCGGTTTAGGGTACGGGTTAGGATTAGGGTATGCGTTAGGGTTAGGGTAGGGGTTAGGGTTAGGATACGCGTTAGAGTGAGAGTAGTTATTAAACCTATCCCACTCTCTAGATAGCCCTTATCACGTAAAGGACTATTATTTGGGGGCCAGGAATGGAGAAAAGTTTAGACACGAGGAGAAGATAAGGAACACACCCATTATCAAGAAATCACATTAGGATTCTCTTTTTAACCTGTTCCTTAAAACACTAGTGCTTAGGAAATCTATTGGAGGCAGAAGCAGTCAAGGGTAGCTTAGGGTTAGGGTTAGGGATAGGGTGAGGGTTAGGGTACGGCTTAGGGTACGGGTTCGGGGAGGGGTTCGGGTAGGGCGTAGGGTATGGGTTAGGGTTAGGGTTAGGGCTAGTGTTAGGGTTAGGGCTCGGTTTAGGGTACGGGTTAGGATTAGGGTACGCGTTAGGGTTAGGGTAGGGGTTAGGGTTAGGGTACGCATTAGGGTGAGGGTAGTTATTAAACCTATCCCACTATCTAGATACCCCTTAGCACGTAAAGGAATATTATTTGGGGGTCCAGCCATGGAGAAGAGTTTAGACACTAGGAGAAGATAAGGAACACACCCATTATCAAGAAATCACAATATGATTCTCTTTTTAAACTGTTCCTTAAAACACTAGTGCTTAGGAAATCTATTGGAGGCAGAAGCCGTCAAGGGTAGCTTAGGGTTAGGGTTAGGGTTAGGGTGAGGGTTAGGGTACGGCTTAGGGTATGGGTTCGGGGAGGGGTTCGGGTAGGGCGTAGGGTATGGGTTAGGGTTAGGGTTACGGCTAGGATTAGGGTTAGGGCTCGGTTTAGGGTACGGGTTAGGATTAGGGTACGCGTTAGGGTTAGGGTAGGGGTTAGGGTTAGGTTATGTGATAGGGTGAGGTTAGTTTTTAAACCTATCCCACTCTCTAGATACCCCTTATCACGTACAGGAATATTATTGGGGGTCCAGCCATGGAGAAGAGTTTAGACACTAGGAGAAGATAAGGAACACACCCATTATCACGAAATCACATTAGGATTCTCTTTTTAACCTGTTCCTTAAAACACTAGTGCTTAGGAAATCTATTGGAGGCAGAAGCAGTCAAGGGTAGCTTAGGGTTAGGGTTAGGGTTAGGGTGAGGGTTAGGGTACGGCTTAGGGTACGGTTTCGGGGAGGGGTTTGGGTAGGGCGTAGGGTATGGGTTAGGGTTAGGGTTACGGCTAGGATTAGGGTTAGGGCTCGGTTTAGGGTACGGGTTAGGATTAGGGTACGCGTTAGGGTTAGGGTAGGGGTTAGGGTTAGGGTACGCGTTAGGGTGAGGGTAGTTATTAAACCTATCCCACTCTCTAGATACCCCTTAGCACGTAAAGGAATATTATTTGGGGGTCCAGCAATGGAGAAGAGTTTAGACACGAGGAGAAGATAAGGAACACACCCATTATCAAGAAATCACATTAGGATTCTCTTTTTAACCTGTTCCTTAAAACACTAGTGCTTAGGAAATCTATTGGAGGCAGAAGCCATTAAGGGTAGCTTAGGGTTAGGGTTAGGGTTAGGGTGAGGGTTAGGGTACGGCTTAGGGTATGGGTTCGGGGAGGGTTTCGGGTAGGGCGTAGGGTATGGGTTAGGGTTAGGGTTAGGGTTAGTGTTAGGGTTAGGGCTCGGTTTAGGGTACGGGTTAGGATTAGGGTACGCGTTAGTGTTATGGTAGTGGTTAGGGTTAGGGTACGCTTTAGGGTGAGGGTAGTTATTAAACCTATCCCACTCTCTAGATACCCCTTAGCACGTAAAGGAATATTATTTGGGGGTCCAGCCATGGGGAAGAGTTTAGACACTAGGAGAAGATAAGGAACACACCCATTATCAAGAAATCACATTAGGATTCTCTTTTTAACCAGTTCCTTAAAACACTAGTGCTTAGGAAATCTATTGGAGGCAGGAGCCGTCAAGGGTAGCTTAGGGTTAGGGTTAGGGTTAGGGTGAGGGTTAGGGTACGGCTTACGATACGGGTTCGGGGAGGGGTTCGGGTAGGGCGTAGGGTATGGGTTAGGGTTAGGGTTAGGGCTAGTGTTAGGGTTTGGGCTCGGTTTAGGGTACGGGTTAGGATTAGGGTATGCGTTAGGGTTAGGGTAGGGGTTAGGGTTAGGGTACGCGTTAGGTTGAGGGTAGTTATTAAACCTATCACACTCTCTAGATACCCCTTAGCACATAAAGGAATATTATTTGGGGGTCCAGCCATGGGGAAGAGTTTAGACACGAGGAGAAGATAAGGAACACACCCATTATCAAGAAATCACATTAGGATTCTCTTTTTAACATGTTCCTTAAAACACTAGTGCTTAGGAAATCTATTGGAGGCAGAAGCCGTCAAGGGTAGCTTAGGGTTAGGGTTAGGGTTAGGTTTAGGGTGAGGGTTAGGGTACGGCTTAGGGCACGGGTTCGGGGAGGGGTTCGGGTAGGGCGTAGGGTATGGGTTAGGGTTAGGGTTAGGGTTACTGTTAGGGTTAGGGCTCGGTTTAGGGTACGGGTTAGGTTTAGGGTACGCGTTAGGGTTAGTGTACGCATTAGGGTGTGGGTAGTTATTAAACCTATCCCACTCTCTAGATACCCCTTAGCACGTACAGGAATATTATTGGGGGTCCAGCCATGGAGAAGAGTTTAGACACGAGGAGAAGATAAGGAACACACCCATTATCACGAAATCACATTAGGATTCTCTTTTTAACCTCTTCCTTAAAACACTAGTGCTTAGGAAATCTATTGGAGGCAGAAGCAGTCAAGGGTAGCTTAGGGTTAGGGTTAGGGATAGGGTGAGGGTTAGGGTATGGCTTAGGGTACGGGTTCGGGGAGGGGTTCGGGTAGGGCGTAGGGTATGGGTTAGGGTTAGGGTTAGAGTTAGTGTTAGGGTTAGGGTTCGGTTTAGGGTACGGGTTAGGATTAGGGTACGCGTTAGTGTTAGGGTAGTGGTTAGGGTTAGGGTACGTTTTAGGGTGAGGGTAGTTATTAAACCTATCCCACTCTCTAGATACCCCTTAGCACGTAAAGGAATATTATTTGGGGGTCCAGCCATGGAGAAGAGTTTAGACACTAGGAGAAGATAAGGAACACACCCATTATCAAGAAATCACAATATGATTCTCTTTTTAAACTGTTCCTTAAAACACTAGTGCTTAGGAAATCTATTGGAGGCAGAAGCCATCAAGGGTAGCTTAGGGTTAGGGTTAGGGTTAGGGTGAGGGTTAGGGTACGGCTTAGGGTACGGGTTCGGGGAGGGGTTCGGGTAGGGCGTAGGCTATGGGTTAGGATTAGGGTTAGGGTTAGTGTTAGGGTTAGGGCTCGGTTTAGGGTACGGGTTAGGATTAGGGTACGCGTTAGGGTTAGGGTAGGGGTTAGGGTTAGGGTATGCGATAGGGTGAGGTTAGTTTTTAAACCTATCCCACTCTCTAGATACCCCTTAGCACGTACAGGAATATTATTGGGGGTCCAGCCATGGAGAAGAGTTTAGACCCTAGGAGAAGATAAGGAACACACCCATTATCACGAAATCACATTAGGATTCTCTTTTTAACCTGTTCCTTAAAACACTAGTGCTTAGGAAATCTATTGGAGGAAGAAGCAGTCAAGGGTAGCTTAGGGTTAGGGTTAGGGTTAGGGTGAGGGTTAGGGTACGGCTTAGGGTACGGTTTCGGGGAGGGGTTTGGGTAGGGCGTAGGGTATGGGTTAGGGTTAGGGTTAGGGCTAGGGTTAGGGTTAGGGCTCGGTTTAGGGTACGGGTTAGGATTAGGGACGCGTTAGGGTTAGGGTAGGGGTTAGGGTTAGGGTACGTGTTAGGGTGAGGGTAGTTATTAAACCTATCCCACTCTCTAGATACCCCTTAGCACGTAAAGGAATATTATTTGGGGGTCCAGCCATGGAGAAGAGTTTAGACACGAGGAGAAGATAAGGAACACACCCATTATCAAAAAATCACATTAGGATTCTCTTTTTAACCTGTTCCTTAAAACACTAGTGCTTAGGAAATCTATTGGAGGCAGAAGCAGTCAAGGGTAGCTTAGGGTTAGGGTTAGGGTTAGGGTGAGGGTTAGGGTACGGCTTAGGGTACGGGTTCGGGGAGGGGTTCGGGTAGGGCGTAGGGTATGGGTTAGGGTTATGGTTAGGGTTAGTGTTAGGGTTAGGGGTCGGTTTATGTTACGGGTTAGGATTAGGGTACGCGTTAGTGTTAGGGTAGTGGTTAGGGTTAGGGTACGCTTTAGGGTGAGGGTAGTTATTAAACCTATCCAACTCTCTAGATACCCCTTAGCACGTAAAGGAATATTATTTGGGGGTCCAGGCATGGGGAAGAGTTTAGACACTAGGAGAAGATAAGGAACACACCCATTATCAAGAAATCACAATATGATTCTCTTTTTAAACTGTTCCTTAAAACACTAGTGCTTAGGAAAGTTATTGGAGGCAGAAGCAGTCAAGGGTAGCTTAGGGTTAGGGTTAGGGTTAGGGTGAGGGTTAGGGTATGGATTAGGGTACGGGTTCGGGGAGGGGTTCGGGTAGGGCGTAGGGTATGGGTTAGGGTTAGGGTTAGGGTTAGTGTTAGGGTTAGGGCTCGGTTTAGGGTACGGGTTAGGATTAGGGTACGCGTTAGGGTTAGGGTAGGGGTTAGGGTTAGGGTATGCGATAGGGTGAGGTTAGTTATTAAACCTATCCCACTCTCTAGATACCCCTTAGCACGTAAAGGAATATTATTTGGGGGTCCAGCCATGGAGAAGAGTTTAGACACTAGGAGAAGATAAGGAACACACCCATTATCAAGAAATCACATTAGGATTCTCTTTTTAACCAGTTCCTTAAAACACTAGTGCTTAGGAAATCTATTGGAGGCAGAAGCCGTCAAGGGTAGCTTAGGGTTAGGGTTAGGGTTAGGGTGAGGGTTAGGGTACGGCTTACGATACGGGTTCGGGGAGGGGTTCGGGTAGGGCGTAGGGTATGGTTTAGGGTTAGGGTTAGGGCTAGTGTTAGGGTTTGGGCTCGGTTTAGGGTACGGGTTAGGATTAGGGTATGCGTTAGGGTTAGGGTAGGGGTTAGGGTTAGGGTACGCGTTAGGGTGAGGGTAGTTATTAAAACTATAACACTCTCTAGATACCCCTTAGCACATAAAGGAATATTATTTGGGGGTCCAGCCATGGAGAAGAGTTTAGACACGAGGAGAAGATAAGGAACACACCCATTATCAAGAAATCACATTAGGATTCTCTTTTTAACATGTTCCTTAAAACACTAGTGCTTAGGAAATCTATTGGAGGCAGAAGCCGTCAAGGGTAGCTTAGAGTTAGGGTTAGGGTTAGGGTGAGGGTTAGGGTACGGCTTAGGGCACGGGTTCGGGGAGGGGTTCGGGTAGGGCGTAGGGTATGGGTTAGGGTTAGGGTTAGGGTTAGTGTTAGGGTTAGGGCTCGGTTTAGGGTACGGGTTAGGATTAGGGTACGCGTTAGGGTTAGTGTACGCGTTAGGGTGAGGGTAGTTATTAAACCTATCCCACTCTCTAGATACCCCTTAGCACGTACAGGAATATTATTGGGGGTCCAGCCATGGAGAAGAGTTTAGACACTAGGAGAAGATAAGGAACACACCCATTATCAAGAAATCACATTAGGATTCTCTTTTTAACCTGTTCCTTAAAACACTAGTGCTTAGGAAATCTATTGGAAGCAGAAGCAGTCAAGGGTAGCTTAGGGTTAGGGTTAGGGTTAGGGTGAGGGTTAGGGTATGGCTTAGGGTACGGGTTCGGGGAGGGGTTCGGGTAGGGCGTAGGGTATGTTTTAGGGTTAGGGTTAGAGTTAGTGTTAGGGTTAGGGCTCGGTTTAGGGTACGGGTTAGGATTAGGGTACGCGTTAGTGTTAGGGTAGGTGTTAGGGTTAGTGTACGCGTTAGGGTGGGGGTATTTATTAAACCTATCACACTCTCTAGATACCCCTTATCACGTAAAGGAATATTATTTGGGGGTCCAGCCTTGGAGAAGAGTTTAGACACGAGGAGAATATAAGGAACACACCCATTATCAAGAAATCACATTAGGATTCTCTTTTTAACCAGTTCCTTAAAACACTAGTGCTTAGGAAATCTATTGGAGGCAGAAGCCGTCAAGGGTAGCTTAGGGTTAGGGTTAGGGTTAGGGTGAGGGTTAGGGTACGGCTTACGATAAGGGTTCAGGGAGGGGTTCGGGTAGGGCGTAGGGTATGGGTTAGGGTTAGGGTTAGGGCTAGTGTTAGGGTTAGGGCTCGGTTTAGGGTACGGGTTAGGATTAGGGTATGCGTTAGGGTTAGGGTAGGAGTTAGGGTTAGGGTACGCGTTAGGGTGAGGGTAGTTATTAAACCTATCCCACTCTCTAGATACCCCTTAGCACGTAAAGGAATATTATTTGGGGGTCCAGCCATGGAGAAGAGTTTAGACACGAGGAGAAGATAAGGAACACACCCATTATCAATAAATCACATTAGGATTCTCTTTTTAACCTGTTCCTTAAATCACTAGTGCTTAGGAAATCTTTTGGAGGCAGAAGCCGTCAAGGGTAGCTTAGGGTTAGGGTTACGGTTAGGGTGAGGTTTAGGGTACGGTTTAGGGTACGGGTTCAGGGAGGGGTTCAGGTAGGGCGTAGGGTATGGGTTAGGGTTAGGGTTAGAGTTAGTGTTAGGGTTAGGGCTCGGTTTAGGGTATGGGTTAGGATTAGGGTACGCGTTAGGGTTAGGGTAGGGGTTAGGGTTAGGGTACGCGTTAGGGTGAGGGTAGTTATTAAACCTATCCCACTCTCTAGATACCCCTTAGCACGTAAAGGAATATTATTTGGGAGTCCAGCCATGGAGAAGAGTTTAGACACTAGGAGAAGATAAGGAACACACCCATTATCACGAAATCACATTAGGATTCTCTTTTTAACCTGTTCCTTAAAACACTAGTGCTTAGGAAATCTATTGGAGGCAGAAGCAGTCAAGGGTAGCTTAGGGTTAGGGTTAGGGTTAGGGTGAGGGTTAGGGTACGGCTTAGGGCACGGGTTCGGGGAGGGGTTCGGGTAGGGCGTAGGGTATGGGTTAGGGTTAGGGTTAGGGTTAGTGTTAGGGTTAGGGCTCGGTTTAGGGTACGGGTTAGGATTAGGGTACGCGTTAGTGTTAGGGTAGGGGTTAGGGTTAGGATACGCGTTAGGGTGAGGGAAGTTATTAAACCTATCCCACTCTCTAGATACCCCTTAGCACGAAAAGGAATATTATTTGGGGGTCCAGCCATGGAGAAGAGTATAGACACGAGAAGATAAGGAACACACCCATTATCAAGAAATCACATTAGGATTCTCTTTTTAACCTGTTCCTTAAATCACTAGTGCTTAGGAAATCTATTGGAGGCAGAAGCCGTCAAGGGTAGCTTAGGGTTAGTGTTAGGGTTAGGGTGAGGGTTAGGGTACGGCTTAGGGTACGGGTTCGGGGAGGGGTTCGGGTAGGCCGTAGGGTATGGGTTAGAGTTAGGGTTAGGATTAGTGTTAGGGTTAGGGCTCGGTTTAGGTTACGGGTTAGGATTAGGGTATGCGTTAGTGTTAGGGTAGGGGTTAGGTTTAGGGTACGCTTTAGGGTGAGGGTAGTTATTAAACCTATCCCACTCTCTAGATACCCCTTAGCACGTAAAGGAATATTATTTGGGGGTCCAGTCATGGAGAAGGGTTTAGACACTAGGAGAAGATAAGGAACACACCCATTATCAAGAAATCACATTAGGATTCTCTTTTAACCTGTTCCTTAAAACACTAGTGCTTAGGAAATCTATTGGAGGCAGAAGCAGTCAAGGGTAGCTTAGGGTTAGGGTTACCGTTAGGGTGAGGGATAGGGTATGGCTTAGGGTACGGGTTCGGGGAGGGGTTCGGGTAGGGCGTAGGCTATGGGTTAGGGTTAGGGTTAGGGTTAGTGTTAGGGTTAGGCCTCGCTTTAGGGTACGGATTAGGATTAGTGTATGCGTTAGGGTTAGGGTAGGGGTTAGGGTTAGGGTTACGGCTAGGATTAGGGTTAGGGCTCGGTTTAGGGTACGGGTTAGGATTAGGGTACGCGTTAGGGTTAGGGTAGGGGTTAGGGTTAGGGTACGCGTTAGGGTGAGGGTAGTTATTAAACCTATCCCACTCTCTAGATACCCATTAGCACGTAAAGGAATATTATTTGGGGGTCCAGCAATGGAGAAGAGTTTAGACACGAGGAGAAGATAAGGAACACACCCATTATCAAGAAATCACATTAGGATTCTCTTTTTAACCTGTTCCTTAAAACACTAGTGCTTAGGAAATCTATTGGAGGCAGAAGCCATTAAGGGTAGCTTAGGGTTAGGGTTAGGGTTAGGGTGAGGGTTAGGGTACGGCTTAGGGTACGGGTTCGGGGAGGGTTTCGGGTAGGGCGTAGGGTATGGGTTAGGGTTAGGGTTAGGGTTAGTGTTAGGGTTAGGGCTCGGTTTAGGGTACGGGTTAGGATTAGGGTACGCGTTAGGGTTAGGGTAGGGGTTAGGGTTAGGGTACGCTTTAGGGTGAGGGTAGTTATTAAACCTATCCCACTCTCTAGATACCCCTTAGCACGTAAAGGAATATTATTTGGGGGTCCAGCCATGGGGAAGAGTTTAGACACTAGGAGAAGATAAGGAACACACCCATTATCAAGAAATCACATTAGGATTCTCTTTTTAACCAGTTCCTTAAAACACTAGTGCTTAGGAAATCTATTGGAGGCAGGAGCCGTCAAGGGTAGCTTAGGGTTAGGGTTAGGGTTAGGGTGAGGGTTAGGGTACGGCTTACGATACGGGTTCGGGGAGGGGTTCGGGTAGGGCGTAGGGTATGGGTTAGGGTTAGGGTTAGGGCTAGTGTTAGGGTTTGGGCTCGGTTTAGTGTACGGGTTAGGATTAGGGTATGCGTTAGGGTTAGGGTAGGGGTTAGGGTTAGGGTACGCGTTAGGGTGAGGGTAGTTATTAAACCTATCACACTCTCTAGATACCCCTTAGCACATAAAGGAATATTATTTGGGGGTCCAGCCATGGAGAAGAGTTTAGACACGAGGAGAAGATAAGGAACACACCCATTATCAAGAAATCACATTAGGATTCTCTTTTTAACATGTTCCTTAAAACACTAGTGCTTAGGAAATCTATTGGAGGCAGAAGCCATCAAGGGTAGCTTAGGGTTAGGGTTAGGGTTAGGTTTAGGGTGAGGGTTAGGGTACGGCTTAGGGCACGGGTTCGGGGAGGGGTTCGGGTAGGGCGTAGGGTATGGGTTAGGGTTAGGGTTAGGGTTACTGTTAGGGTTAGGGCTCGGTTTAGGGTACGGGTTAGGTTTAGGGTACGCGTTAGGGTTAGTGTACGCATTAGGGTGAGGGTAGTTATTAAACCTATCCCACTCTCTAGATACCCCTTAGCACGTACAGGAATATTATTGGGGGTCCAGCCATGGAGAAGAGTTTAGACACGAGGAGAAGATAAGGAACACACCCATTATCACGAAATCACATTAGGATTCTCTTTTTAACCTGTTCCTTAAAACACTAGTGCTTAGGAAATCTATTGGAGGCAGAAGCAGTCAAGGGTAGCTTAGGGTTAGGGTTAGGGATAGGGTGAGGGTTAGGGTATGGCTTAGGGTACGGGTTCGGGGAGGGGTTCGGGTAGGGCGTAGGGTATGGGTTAGGGTTAGGGTTAGAGTTAGTGTTAGGGTTAGGGTTCGGTTTAGGGTACGGGTTAGGATTAGGGTACGCGTTAGTGTTAGGGTAGTGGTTAGGGTTAGGGTACGTTTTAGGGTGAGGGTAGTTATTAAACCTATCCCACTCTCTAGATACCCCTTAGCACGTAAAGGAATATTATTTGGGGGTCCAGCCATGGAGAAGAGTTTAGACACTAGGAGAAGATAAGGAACACACCCATTATCAAGAAATCACAATATGATTCTCTTTTTAAACTGTTCCTTAAAACACTAGTGCTTAGGAAATCTATTGGAGGCAGAAGCCGTCAAGGGTAGCTTAGGGTTAGGGTTAGGGTTAGGGTGAGGGTTAGGGTACGGCTTAGGGTACGGGTTCGGGGAGGGGTTCGGGTAGGGCGTAGGCTATGGGTTAGGATTAGGGTTAGGGTTAGTGTTAGGGTTAGGGCTCGGTTTAGGGTACGGGTTAGGATTAGGGTACGCGTTAGGGTTAGGGTAGGGGTTAGGGTTAGGGTATGCGATAGGGTGAGGTTAGTTTTTAAACCTATCCCACTCTCTAGATACCCCTTAGCACGTACAGGAATATTATTGGGGGTCCAGCCATGGAGAAGAGTTTAGACCCTAGGAGAAGATAAGGAACACACCCATTATCACGAAATCACATTAGGATTCTCTTTTTAACCTATTCCTTAAAACACTAGTGCTTAGGAAATCTATTGGAGGAAGAAGCAGTCAAGGGTAGCTTAGGGTTAGGGTTAGGGTTAGGGTGAGGGTTAGGGTACGGCTTAGGGTACGGTTTCGGGGAGGGGTTTGGGTAGGGCGTAGGGTATGGGTTAGGGTTAGGGTTAGGGCTAGGGTTAGGGTTAGGGCTCGGTTTAGGGTACGGGTTAGGATTAGGGACGCGTTAGGGTTAGGGTAGGGGTTAGGGTTAGGGTACGTGTTAGGGTGAGGGTAGTTATTAAACCTATCCCACTCTCTAGATACCCCTTAGCACGTAAAGGAATATTATTTGGGGGTCCAGCCATGGAGAAGAGTTTAGACACGAGGAGAAGATAAGGAACACACCCATTATCAAAAAATCACATTAGGATTCTCTTTTTAACCTGTTCCTTAAAACACTAGTGCTTAGGAAATCTATTGGAGGCAGAAGCAGTCAAGGGTAGCTTAGGGTTAGGGTTAGGGTTAGGGTGAGGGTTAGGGTACGGCTTAGGGTACGGGTTCGGGGAGGGGTTCGGGTAGGGCGTAGGGTATGGGTTAGGGTTATGGTTAGGGTTAGTGTTAGGGTTAGGGGTCGGTTTATGTTACGGGTTAGGATTAGGGTACGCGTTAGTGTTAGGGTAATGGTTAGGGTTAGGGTACGCTTTAGGGTGAGGGTAGTTATTAAACCTATCCAACTCTCTAGATACCCCTTAGCACGTAAAGGAATATTATTTGGGGGTCCAGGCATGGGGAAGAGTTTAGACACTAGGAGAAGATAAGGAACACACCCATTATCAAGAAATCACAATATGATTCTCTTTTTAAACTGTTCCTTAAAACACTAGTGCTTAGGAAAGTTATTGGAGGCAGAAGCAGTCAAGGGTAGCTTAGGGTTAGGGTTAGGGTTAGGGTGAGGGTTAGGGTATGGATTAGGGTACGGGTTCGGGGAGGGGTTCGGGTAGGGCGTAGGGTATGGGTTAGGGTTAGGGTTAGGGTTAGTGTTAGGGTTAGGGCTCGGTTTAGGGTACGGGTTAGGATTAGGGTACGCGTTAGGGTTAGGGTAGGGGTTAGGGTTAGGGTATGCGATAGGGTGAGGTTAGTTATTAAACCTATCCCACTCTCTAGATACCCCTTAGCACGTAAAGGAATATTATTTGGGGGTCCAGCCATGGAGAAGAGTTTAGACACGAGGAGAAGATAAGGAACACACCCATTATCAAGAAATCACATTAGGATTCTCTTTTTAACATGTTCCTTAAAACACTAGTGCTTAGGAAATCTATTGGAGGCAGAAGCCGTCAAGGGTAGCTTAGAGTTAGGGTTAGGGTTAGGGTGAGGGTTAGGGTACGGCTTAGGGCACGGGTTCGGGGAGGGGTTCGGGTAGGGCGTAGGGTATGGGTTAGGGTTAGGGTTAGGGTTAGTGTTAGGGTTAGGGCTCGGTTTAGGGTACGGGTTAGGATTAGGGTACGCGTTAGGGTTAGTGTACGCGTTAGGGTGAGGGTAGTTATTAAACCTATCCCACTCTCTAGATACCCCTTAGCACGTACAGGAATATTATTGGGGGTCCAGCCATGGAGAAGAGTTTAGACACTAGGAGAAGATAAGGAACACACCCATTATCACGAAATCACATTAGGATTCTCTTTTTAACCTGTTCCTTAAAACACTAGTGCTTAGGAAATCTATTGGAAGCAGAAGCAGTCAAGGGTAGCTTAGGGTTAGGGTTAGGGTTAGGGTGAGGGTTAGGGTATGGCTTAGGGTACGGGTTCGGGGAGGGGTTCGGGTAGGGCGTAGGGTATGTTTTAGGGTTAGGGTTAGGGTTAGTGTTAGGGTTAGGGCTCGGTTTAGGGTACGGGTTAGGATTAGGGTACGCGTTAGGGTTAGGGTAGGTGTTAGGGTTAGTGTACGCGTTAGGGTGGGGGTATTTATTAAACCTACCACACTCTCTAGATACCCCTTATCACGTAAAGGAATATTATTTGGGGGTCCAGCCTTGGAGAAGAGTTTAGACACGAGGAGAATATAAGGAACACACCCATTATCAAGAAATCACATTAGGATTCTCTTTTTAACCTGTTCCTTAAATCACTAGTGCTTAGGAAATCTTTTGGAGACAGAAGCCGTCAAGGGTAGCTTAGGGTTAGGGTTACGGTTAGGGTGAGGTTTAGGGTACGGTTTAGGGTACGGGTTCAGGGAGGGGTTCAGGTAGGGCGTAGGGTATGGGTTAGGGTTAGGGTTAGAGTTAGTGTTAGGGTTAGGGCTCGGTTTAGGGTATGGGTTAGGATTAGGGTACGCGTTAGGGTTAGGGTAGGGGTTAGGGTTAGGGTACGCGTTAGGGTGAGGGTAGTTATTAAACCTATCCCACTCTCTAGATACCCCTTAGCACGTAAAGGAATATTATTTGGGAGTCCAGCCATGGAGAAGAGTTTAGACACTAGGAGAAGATAAGGAACACACCCATTATCACGAAATCACATTAGGATTCTCTTTTTAACCTGTTCCTTAAAACACTAGTGCTTAGGAAATCTATTGGAGGCAGAAGCAGTCAAGGGTAGCTTAGGGTTAGGGTTAGGGTTAGGGTGAGGGTTAGGGTACGGCTTAGGGCACGGGTTCGGGGAGGGGTTCGGGTAGGGCGTAGGGTATGGGTTAGGGTTAGGGTTAGGGTTAGTGTTAGGGTTAGGGCTCGGTTTAGGGTACGGGTTAGGATTAGGGTACGCGTTAGGGTTAGGGTAGGGGTTAGGGTTAGGATACGCGTTAGGGTGAGGGAAGTTATTAAACCTATCCCACTCTCTAGATACCCCTTAGCACGAAAAGGAATATTATTTGGGGGTCCAGCCATGGAGAAGAGTATAGACACGAGAAGATAAGGAACACACCCATTATCAAGAAATCACATTAGGATTCTCTTTTTAACCTGTTCCTTAAATCACTAGTGCTTAGGAAATCTATTGGAGGCAGAAGCCGTCAAGGGTAGCTTAGGGTTAGGGTTAGGGTTAGGGTGAGGGTTAGGGTACGGCTTAGGGTACGGGTTCGGGGAGGGGTTCGGGTAGGCCGTAGGGTATGGGTTAGAGTTAGGGTTAGGATTAGTGTTAGGGTTAGGGCTCGGTTTAGGGTACAGGTTAGGATTAGGGTACGCGTTAGGTTTAGGGTAGGGGTTAAGGTTAGTGTACGCGTTAGGGTGAGGGTAGTTATTAAACCTATCCCACTCTCTAGATACCCCTTAGCACGTACAGGTATATTATTGGGGGTCCAGCCATGGAGAAGAGTTTAGACACTAGGAGAAGATAAGGAACACACCCATTATCAAGAAATCACATTAGGATTCTCTTTTTAACCTGTTCCTTAAAACACTAGTGCTTAGGAAATCTATTGGAGGCAGAAGCAGTCAAGGGTAGCTTAGGGTTAGGGTTAGGGTTAGGGTGAGAGTTAGGGTATGGCTTAGGGTACGGGTTCGGGGAGGGGTTCGGGTAGGGCGTAGGGTATGGGTTAGGGTTAGGGTTAGGGTTAGTGTTAGGGTTAGGGCTCGGTTTAGGGTATGGGTTAGGATTAGGGTACGCGTTAGGGTTAGGGTAGGGGTTAGGGTTAGGGTACGCGTTAGGGTGGGGGTAGTTATTAAACCTATCACACTCTCTAGATACCCCTTAGCACGTAAAGGAATATTATTTGGGGGTCCAGCCATGGAGAAGAGTTTAGACACTAGGAGAAGATAAGGAACACACCCATTATCACGAAATCACATTAGGATTCTCTTTTTAACCTGTTCCTTAAAACACTATTGCTTAGGAAATCTATTGGAGGCAGAAGCCGTCAAGGGTAGCTTAGGGTTAGGATTAGGGTTAGGGTGAGGGTTAGGGTACGGCTTAGGGTACGGGTTCGGTGAGGGGTTCGGGTAGGGCGTAGGGTATGGGTTAGGGTTAGGGTTAGGGTTAGTGTTAGGGTTAGGGCTCGGTTTAGGTTACGGGTTAGGATTAGGGTACGCGTTAGTGTTAGGGTAGGTGTTAGGGTTAGGGTACGCGATAGGGTGAGGTTAGTTATTAAACCTATCCAACTCTAGATACCCCTTAGTACGTAAAGGAATATTATTTGGGGGTCCAGCCATGGAGAAGAGTTTAGACACTAGGAGAAGATAAGGAACACACCCATTATCAAGAAATCACATTAGGATTCTCTTTTTAACCTGTTCCTTAAAACACTAGTGCTTAGGAAATCTATTGGAGGCAGAAGCCGTCAAGGGTAGCTTAGGGTTAGGGTTAGGGTTAGGGTGAGGGTTAGGGTATGGCTTAGGGTACGGGTTCGGAGAGGGGTTCGGGTAGGGTGTAGGGTATGGGTTAGGGTTAGGGTTAGGGTTAGTGTTAGGGTTAGGGCTCGGTTTAGGGTACGGGTTAGGATTAGGGTACGCGTTAGGGTTAGGGTAGGGGTTATGGTTAGGGTACGCTTTAGGGTGAGGGTAGTTATTAAACCTATCCCAATCTCTAGATACCCCTTAGCACGTAAAGGAATATTATTTGGGGGTCCAGCCATGGAGAAGAATTTAGACACTAGGAGAAGATAAGGAACACACCCATTATCAAGAAATCACAATATGATTCTCTTTTTAAACTGTTCCTTAAAACACTAGTGCTTAGGAAATCTATTGGAGGCAGAAGCAGTCAAGGGTAGCTTAGGGTTAGGGTTAGGGTTAGGGTGAGGGTTAGGGTACGGCTTACGATACGGGTTCGGGGAGGGGTTCGGGTAGGGCGTAGGGTATGGGTTAGGGTTAGGGTTAGGGCTAGTGTTAGGGTTAGGGCTCGGTTTAGGGTATGGGTTAGGATTAGGGTATGCGTTAGGGTTAGGGTAGGGGTTAGGGTTAGGATACGCGTTAGGGTGAGGGTAGTTATTAAACCTATCCCACTCTCTAGATACCCCTTAGCACGTAAAGGAATATTATTTGGGGGTCCAGCCATGGAGAAGAGTTTAGACACGAGGAAAAGATAAGGAACACACCCATTATCAAGAAATCACATTAGGATTCTCTTTTAAACCTGTTCCTTAAATCACTAGTGCTTAGGAAATCTATTGGAGGCAGAAGCCGTCAAGGGTAGCTTAGGGTTAGGGTTAGGGTTAGGGTGAGGGTTAGGGTACGGCTTAGGGTACGGGTTCGGTGAGGTGTTCGGGTAGGGCGTAGGGTATGGGTTAGATTTAGGGTTAGGGTTAGTGTTAGGGTTAGGGCTCGGTTTAGGGTACGGGTTAGGATTAGGGTACGCGTTAGTGTTAGGGTAGGGGTTAGGGTTAGGGTACGCTTTAGGGTGAGGGTAGTTATTAAACCTATCCCACTCTCTAGATACCCCTTAGCAGGTAAAGGAATATTATTTGGGGGTCCAGCCATGGAGAAGGGTTTAGACACTAGGAGAAGATAAGGAACACACCCATTATCATGAAATCACAATATGATTCTCTTTTTAAACTGTTCCTTAAAACACTAGTGGTTAGGAAATCTATTGGAGGCAGAAGCAGTCAAGGGTAGCTTAGGGTTAGGGTTAGGGTTAGGGTGAGGGTTAGGGTACGGCTTAGGGTACGGGTTCGGGCAGGGTTTCGGGTAGGGCGTAGGGTATGGGTTAGGGTGAGGGTTAGGGTTAGTGTTAGAGTTAGGGCTCGGTTTAGGGTACGGGTTAGGATTAGGGTACTCGTTAGGGTTAGGGTAGCGGTTAGGGTTAGGGTACGCGATAGGGTGAGGGTAGTTATTAAACCTATCCCACTCTCTAGATACCCCTTAGCACGTACAGGTATATTATTGGGGGTCCAGCCATGGAGAAGAGTTTAGACACTAGGAGAAGATAAGGAACACACCCATTATCAAGAAATCACATTAGGATTCTCTTTTTAACCTGTTCCTTAAAACACTAGTGCTTAGGAAATCTATTGGAGGCAGAAGCAGTCAAGGGTAGCTTAGGGTTAGGGTTAGGGTTAGGGTGAGGGTTAGGGTATGGCTTAGGGTACGGGTTCGGGGAGGGGTTCGGGTAGGGCGTAGGGTATGGGTTAGGGTTAGGGTTAGGGCTAGTGTTAGGGTTAGGGCTCGGTTTAGGGTACGGGTTAGGATTAGGGTACGCGTTAGGGTTAGGGTAGGGGTTATGGTTAGGGTACGCTTTAGGGTGAGGGTAGTTATTAAACATATCCCAATCTCTAGATACCCCTTAGCACGTAAAGGAATATTATTTGGGGCTCCAGCCATGGAGAAGAATTTAGACACTAGGAGAAGATAAGGAACACACCCATTATCAAGAAATCACAATATGATTCTCTTTTTAAACTGTTCCTTAAAACACTAGTGCTTAGGAAATCTATTGGAGGCAGAAGCAGTCGAGGGGAGCTTAGGGTTAGGGTTAGGGTTAGGGTGAGGGTTAGGGTACGGCTTACGATACGGGTTCGGGGAGGGGTTCGGGTAGGGCGTAGGGTATGGGTTAGGGTTAGGGTTAGGGCTAGTGTTAGGGTTAGGGCTCGGTTTAGGGTATGGGTTAGGATTAGGGTATGCGTTAGGGTTAGGGTAGGGGTTAGGGTTAGGATACGCGTTAGGGTGAGGGTAGTTATTAAACCTATCCCACTCTCTAGATACCCCTTAGCACGTAAAGGAATATTATTGGGGGTCCAGCCATGGAGAGGAGTTTAGACACGAGGAGAAGATAAGGAACACACCCATTATCAAGAAATCACATTAGGATTCTCTTTTTAACCTGTTCCTTAAAACACTAGTGCTTAGGAAATCTATTGGAGGCAGAAGCCGTCAAGGGTAGCTTAGGGTTAGGGTTAGGGTTAGGGTGAGGGTTAGGGTACGGTTTAGGGTACGGGTTCAGGGAGGGGTTCGGGTAGGGCGTAGGGTATGGGTTAGGGTTAGGGTTAGAGTTAGTGTTAGGGTTAGGGCTCGGTTTAGGGTACGGGTTAGGATTAGGGTACGCGCTAGGGTTAGGGTAGGGGTTATGGTTAGGGTACGCGTTAGGGTGAGGGTAGTTATTAAACCTATCACACTCTCTAGATACCCCTTAGCACATAAAGGAATATTATTTGGGGGTCCAGCCATGGAGAAGAGTTTAGACACGAGGAGAAGACAAGGAACACACCCATTATCAAGAAATCATATTAGGATTCTCTTTTTAACCTGTTCCTTAAAACACTAGTGCTTAGGAAATCTATTGGAGGCAGAAGCCGTCAAGGGTAGCTTAGGGTTAGGGTTGGGGTTAGGGTGAGGGTTAGGGTACGGCTTAGGGTACGGGTTCGGGGAGGTGTTCGGGTAGGGCGTAGGGTATGGGTTAGATTTAGGGTTAGGGTTAGTGTTAGGGTTAGGGCTCGGTTTAGGGTACGGGTTAGGATTAGGGTACGCGTTAGTGTTAGGGTAGGGGTTAGGGTTAGGGTACGCTTTAGGGTGAGGGTAGTTATTAAACCTATCCCACTCTCTAGATACCCCTTAGCAGGTAAAGGAATATTATTTGGGGGTCCAGCCATGGAGAAGGGTTTAGACACTAGGAGAAGATAAGGAACACACCCATTATCATGAAATCACAATATGATTCTCTTTTTAAACTGTTCCTTAAAACACTAGTGGTTAGGAAATCTATTGGAGGCAGAAGCAGTCAAGGGTAGCTTAGGGTTAGGGTTAGGGTTAGGGTGAGGGTTAGGGTACGGCTTAGGGTACGGGTTCGGGCAGGGTTTCGGGTAGGGCGTAGGGTATGGGTTAGGGTTAGGGTTAGGGTTAGTGTTAGAGTTAGGGCTCGGTTTAGGGTACGGGTTAGGATTAGGGTACTCGTTAGGGTTAGGGTAGCGGTTAGGGTTAGGGTACGCGTTACGGTGAGGGTAGTTATTAAACCTATCACACTCTCTAGATACACCTTAGCACGTAAAGGAATATTATTTGGGGGTCCAGCCATGGAGAAGAGTTTAGACACTAGGAGAAGATAAGGAACACACCCATTATCACGAAATCACATTAGGATTCTCTTTTTAACCTGTTCCTTAAAACACTAGTGCTTAGGAAATCTATTGGAGGCAGAAGCAGACAAGGGTACATTAGGGTTAGGGTTAGGGTTAGGGTGAGGGTTAGGGTACGGCTTAGGTTACGGGTTCGGGGAGGAGTTCGGGTAGGACGTAGGGTATGGTTTAGGGTTAGGGTTAGGGCTAGTGTTAGGGTTAGGGCTCGGTTTAGGGTACGGGTTAGGATTAGGGTACACGTTAGGGTTCGGGTAGGGGTTAGGGTTAGGGTACGCGTTAGGGTGAGGGTAGTTATTAAACCTATCCCACTCTCTAGATACCCCTTAGCACGTAAAGGAATATTATTTGGGGGTCCAGCCATGGAGAAGATTTTAGACACGAGGAGAAGATAAGGAACACACCCATTATCAAGAAATCACATTAGGATTCTCTTTTTAACCTGTTCCTTAAAACACTAGTGCTTAGGAAATCTATTGGAGGCAGAAGCCGTCAAGGGTAGCTTAGGGTTAGGGTTAGGGTTAGGGTGAGGGTTAGGGTACGGTTTAGGGTACGGGTTCAGGGAGGGGTTCGGGTAGGGCGTAGGGTATGGGTTAGGGTTAGGGTTAGGGTTAGTGTTAGGGTTAGGGCTCGGTTTAGGGTACGGGTTAGGATTAGGGTACGCGCTAGGGTTAGGGTAGGGGTTAGGGTTAGGGTACGCGTTAGGGTGAGGGTAGTTATTAAACCTATCACACTCTCTAGATACCCCTTAGCACATAAAGGAATATTATTTGGGGGTCCAGCCATGGAGAAGAGTTTAGACACGAGGAGAAGATAAGGAACACACCCATTATCAAGAAATCACATTAGGATTCTCTTTTTAACATGTTCCTTAAAACACTAGTGCTTAGGAAATCTATTGGAGGCAACAGCCGTCAAGGGTAGCTTAGGGTTAGGGTTAGGGTTAGGGTGAGGGTTAGGGTACTTCTTAGGGTACGGGTTCGGGGAGGGGTTCGGGTAGGGCGTAGGGTATGGTTTAGGGTTAGGGTTAGGGCTAGTGTTAGGGTTAGGGCTCGGTTTAGGGTACAGGTTAGGATTAGGGTACGCGTTAGGGTCAGGGTAGGGGTTAGGGTTAGTGTACGCGTTAGGGTGAGGGTAGTTATTAAACCTATCCCACTCTCTAGATACCCCTTAGCACGTACAAGAATATTATTGGGGGTCCAGCCATGGAGAAGAGTTTAGACACTAGGAGAAGATAAGGAACACACCCATTATCACGAAATCACATTAGGATTCTCTTTTTAACCTGTTCCTTAAAACACTAGTGCTTAGGAAATCTATTGGAGGCAGAAGCAGTCAAGGGTAGCTTAGGGTTAGGGTTAGGGTTAGGGTGAGGGTTAGGGTACGGCTTAGGGTACGGGTTCGGGGAGGGGTTCGGGTAGGGCGTAGGGTATGGGTTAGGGTTAGGGTTAGGGCTACTGTTAGGGTTAGGGCTCGGTTTAGGGTACGGGTTAGGATTAGGGTACGCGTTAGGGTTCGGGTAGGGGTTAGGGTTAGGGTACGCGTTAGTGTGAGGGTAGTTATTAAACCTATCCCACTCTCTAGATACCCCTTAGCACGTAAAGGAATATTATTTGGGAGTCCAGCCATGGAGAAGAGTTTAGACACGAGGAGAAGATAAGGAACACACCCATTATCAAGAAATCACATTAGGATTCTCTTTTTAACCTGTTCCTTAAAACACTAGTGCTTAGGAAATCTATTGGAGGCAGAAGCCGTCAAGGGTAGCTTAGGGTTAGGGATAGGGTTAGGGTGAGGGTTAGGGTACGGTTTAGGGTACGGGTTCAGGGAGGGGTTCGGGTAGGGCGTAGGGTATGGGTTAGGGTTAGGGTTAGAGTTAGTGTTAGGGTTAGGGCTCGGTTTAGGGTACGGGTTAGGATTAGGGTACGCGCTAAGGTTAGGGTAGGGGTTATGGTTAGGGTACGCGTTAGGGTGAGGGTAGTTATTAAACCTATCACACTCTCTAGATACCCCTTAGCACATAAAGGAATATTATTTGGGGGTCCAGCCATGGAGAAGAGTTTAGACACGAGGAGAAGACAAGGAACACACCCATTATCAAGAAATCATATTAGGATTCTCTTTTTAACATGTTCCTTACAACACTAGTGCTTAGGAAATCTATTGGAGGCAGAAGCCGTCAAGGGTAGCTTAGGGTTAGGGTTAGGGTTAGGATGAGGGTTAGGGTACGGCTTAGGGTACGGGTTCGGGGAAGTGTTCGGGTAGGGCGTAGGGTATGGGTTAGGGTTAGGGTTAGGGCTAGTGTTAGGTTTAGGGCTCGGTTTAGGGTACGGGTTAGGATTAGGGTACGCGTTAGGGTTAGGGTAGGGGTTAGGGTTAGTGTACGCGTTAGGGTGAGGGTAGTTATTAAACCTATCCCACTCTCTAGATACCCCTTAGCACGTAAAGGAATATTATTGGGGGTCCAGCCATGGAGAAGAGTTTAGACACGAGGAGAAGATAAGGAACACACCCATTATCAAGAAATCACATTAGGATTCTCTTTTTAACCTGTTCCTTAAAACACTAGTGCTTAGGAAATCTATTGGAGGCAGAAGCAGTCAAGGGTAGCTTAGGGTTAGGGTTAGGGTTAGGGTGAGGGTTAGGGTACGGCTTAGGGTACGGGTTCGGGGACGGGTTCGGGTAGGGCGTAGAGTATGGGTTAGGGTTAGGGTTAGGGCTAGTGTTAGGGTTAGGGTACGGGTTAGGATTAGGGTACACGTTAGGGTTAGGGTAGGGGTTAGGGTTAGGGTACGCGTTAGGGTGGGGGTAGTTATTAAACCTATCACACTGTCTAGATACCCCTTAGCACGTAAAGGAATATTATTTGGGGGTCCAGCCATGGAGAAGAGTTTAGACACTAGGAGAAGATAAGGAACACACCCATTATCACGAAATCACATTAGGATTCTCTTTTTAACCTGTTCCTTAAAACACTAGTGCTTAGGAAATCTATTGGAGGCCGAAGCCGTCAAAGGTAGCTTAGGGTTAGGGTTAGGGTTAGGGTGAGGGTTAGGGTACGGCTTAGGGTACGGGTTCGGGGAGGGGTTCGGGTAGGGCGTAGGGTATGGGTTAGGGTTAGGGTTAGGGTTAGTGTTAGGGTTAGGGCTCGGTTTAGGGTACGGGTTAGGATTAGGGTACGCGTTAGTGTTAGGGTAGGTGTTAGGGTTAGGGTACGCGATAGGGTGAGGTTAGTTATTAAACCTATCCCACTCTCTAGATACCCCTTAGTACGTAAAGGAATATTATTTGGGGGTCCAGCCATGGAGAAGAGTTTAGACACTAGGAGAAGATAAGGAACACACCCATTATCAAGAAATCACATTAGGATTCTCTTTTTAACCTGTTCCTTAAAACACTAGTGCTTAGGAAATCTATTGGAGGCAGAAGCAGTCAAGGGTAGCTTAGGGTTAGGGTTAGGGTTAGGGTGAGGGTTAGGGTATGGCTTAGGGTACGGGTTCGGGGAGGGGTTCGGGTAGGGCGTAGGGTATGGGTTAGGGTTAGGGTTAGGGTTAGTGTTAGGGTTAGGGCTCGGTTTAGGGTACGGGTTAGGATTAGGGTACGCGTTAGGGTTAGGGTAGGGGTTAGGTTTAGGGTACGCGTTAGGGTGGGCGTAGTTATTAAACCTATCACACTCTCTAGATACCCCTTAGCACGTAAAGGACTATTATTTGGGGGTCCAGCCATGGAGAAGAGTTTAGACACGAGGAGAAGATAAGGAACACACCCATTATCAAGAAATCTCAATGTGATTCTCTTTTTAAACTGTTCCTTAAAACACTAGTGCTTAGGAAATCTATTGGAGGCAGAAGCAGTCAAGGGTAGCTTAGGGTTAGGGTTAGGGTTAGGGTGAGGGTTAGGGTACCGCTTAGGGTACTGGTTCGGTGAGGGGTTCGGGTAGGGCGTAGGGTATGGGTTAGTGTTAGGGTTAGGGCTAGTGTTAGGGTTAGGGCTCGGTTTAGGGTACGGGTTAGGATTAGGGTATGCGTTAGGGTTAGGGTAGGGGTTAGGGTTAGGATACGCGTTAGGGTGAGGGAAGTTATTAAACCTATCCCACTCTCTAGATACCCCTTAGCACGAAAAGGAATATTATTTGGGGGTCCAGCCATGGAGCAGAGTTTAGACACAAGGAGAAGATAAGGAACACACCCATTATCAAGAAATCACATTAGGATTCTCTTTTTAACCTGTTCCTTAAAACACTAGTGCTTAGGAAATCTATTGGAGGCAGAAGCCATCAAGGGTAGCTTAGGGTTAGGGTTAGGGTTAGGGTGAGGGTTAGGGTACGGTTTAGGGTACGGGTTCGGGGAGGGGTTCGGGTAGGGCGTAGGGTATGGGTTAGGGTTAGGGTTAGGGTTAGTGTTAGGGTTAGGGCTCGGTTTAGGGTACGGGTTAGGATTAGGGTACGCGTTAGGGTTAGGGTAGGGGTTAGGGTTAGGGTACGCGTTAGGGTGGGGTAGTTATTAAACCTATCACACTCTCTAGATACCCCTTAGCACGTAAAGGAATATTATTTGGGGGTCCAGACATGGAGAAGAGTTTAGACACTAGGAGAAGATAAGGAACACACCCATTATCACGAAATCACATTAGGATTCTCTTTTTAACCTGTTCCTTAAAACACTAGTGCTTAGGAAATCTATTGGAGGCAGAAGCAGTCAAGGGTAGCTTAGGGTTAGGGTTAGGGTTAGGGTTAGGGTGAGGGTTAGGGTACGGCTTAGGGTATGGGTTCGGGGAGGGGTTCGGGTAGGGCGTAGGGTATGGGTTAGGGTTAGGTTTAGGGCTAGTGTTAGGGTTAGGGCTCGGTTTAGGGTACGGGTTACGATTAGGGTACGCGTTAGGGTTCGGGTAGGGGTTAGGGTTAGGGTACGCGTTAGGGTGAGGGTAGTTATTAAACCTATCCCACTCTCTAGATACCCCTTAGCACGTAAAGGAATATTAATGGGGGTCCAGCCATGGAGAGGAGTTTAGACACGAGGAGAAGATAAGGAACACACCCATTATCAAGAAATCACATTAGGATTCTCTTTTTAACCTGTTCCTTAAAACACTAGTGCTTAGGAAATCTATTGGAGGCAGAAGCCGTCAAGGGTAGCTTAGGGTTAGGGTTAGGGTTAGGGTGAGGGTTAGGGTACGGTTTAGGGTACGGGTTCAGGGAGGGGTTCGGGTAGGGCGTAGGGTATGGGTTAGGGTTAGGGTTAGAGTTAGTGTTAGGGTTAGGGCTCGGTTTAGGGTACGGGTTAGGATTAGGGTACGCGCTAGGGTTAGGGTAGGGGTTATGGTTAGGGTACGCGTTAGGGTGAGGGTAGTTATTAAACCTATCACACTCTCTAGATACCCCTTAGCACATAAAGGAATATTATTTGGGGTCCAGCCATGGAGAAGAGTTTAGACACGAGGAGAAGACAAGGAACACACCCATTATCAAGAAATCATATTAGGATTCTCTTTTTAACCTGTTCCTTAAAACACTAGTGCTTAGGAAATCTATTGGAGGCAGAAGCCGTCAAGGGTAGCTTAGGGTTAGGGTTAGGGTTAGGGTGAGGGTTAGGGTACGGCTTAGGGTACGGGTTCGGGGAGGTGTTCGGGTAGGGCGTAGGGTATGGGTTAGATTTAGGGTTAGGGTTAGTGTTAGGGTTAGGGCTCGGTTTAGGGTACGGGTTAGGATTAGGGTACGCGTTAGTGTTAGGGTAGGGGTTAGGGTTAGGGTACGCTTTAGGGTGAGGGTAGTTATTAAACCTATCCCACTCTCTAGATACCCCTTAGCAGGTAAAGGAATATTATTTGGGGGTCCAGCCATGGAGAAGGGTTTAGACACTAGGAGAAGATAAGGAACACACCCATTATCATGAAATCACAATATGATTCTCTTTTTAAACTGTTCCTTAAAACACTAGTGGTTAGGAAATCTATTGGAGGCAGAAGCAGTCAAGGGTAGCTTAGGGTTAGGGTTAGGGTTAGGGTGAGGGTTAGGGTACGGCTTAGGGTACGGGTTCGGGCAGGGTTTCGGGTAGGGCGTAGGGTATGGGTTAGGGTTAGGGTTAGGGTTAGTGTTAGAGTTAGGGCTCGGTTTAGGGTACGGGTTAGGATTAGGGTACTCGTTAGGGTTAGGGTAGCGGTTAGGGTTAGGGTACGCGTTACGGTGAGGGTAGTTATTAAACCTATCACACTCTCTAGATACACCTTAGCACGTAAAGGAATATTATTTGGGGGTCCAGCCATGGAGAAGAGTTTAGACACTAGGAGAAGATAAGGAACACACCCATTATCACGAAATCACATTAGGATTCTCTTTTTAACCTGTTCCTTAAAACACTAGTGCTTAGGAAATCTATTGGAGGCAGAAGCAGACAAGGGTACATTAGGGTTAGGGTTAGGGTTAGGGTGAGGGTTAGGGTACGGCTTAGGTTACGGGTTCGGGGAGGAGTTCGGGTAGGACGTAGGGTATGGTTTAGGGTTAGGGTTAGGGCTAGTGTTAGGGTTAGGGCTCGGTTTAGGGTACGGGTTAGGATTAGGGTACACGTTAGGGTTCGGGTAGGGGTTAGGGTTAGGGTACGCGTTAGGGTGAGGGTAGTTATTAAACCTATCCCACTCTCTAGATACCCCTTAGCACGTAAAGGAATATTATTTGGGGGTCCAGCCATGGAGAAGATTTTAGACACGAGGAGAAGATAAGGAACACACCCATTATCAAGAAATCACATTAGGATTCTCTTTTTAACCTGTTCCTTAAAACACTAGTGCTTAGGAAATCTATTGGAGGCAGAAGCCGTCAAGGGTAGCTTAGGATTAGGGTTAGGGTTAGGGTGAGGGTTAGGGTACGGTTTAGGGTACGGGTTCAGGGAGGGGTTCGGGTAGGGCGTAGGGTATGGGTTAGGGTTAGGGTTAGGGTTAGTGTTAGGGTTAGGGCTCGGTTTAGGGTACGGGTTAGGATTAGGGTACGCGCTAGGGTTAGGGTAGGGGTTAGGGTTAGGGTACGCGTTAGGGTGAGGGTAGTTATTAAACCTATCACACTCTCTAGATACCCCTTAGCACATAAAGGAATATTATTTGGGGGTCCAGCCATGGAGAAGAGTTTAGACACGAGGAGAAGATAAGGAACACACCCATTATCAAGAAATCACATTAGGATTCTCTTTTTAACATGTTCCTTAAAACACTAGTGCTTAGGAAATCTATTGGAGGCAGAAGCCGTCAAGGGTAGCTTAGGGTTAGGGTTAGGGTTAGGGTGAGGGTTAGGGTACTTCTTAGGGTACGGGTTCGGGGAGGGGTTCGGGTAGGGCGTAGGGTATGGTTTAGGGTTAGGGTTAGGGCTAGTGTTAGGGTTAGGGCTCGGTTTAGGGTACAGGTTAGGATTAGGGTACGCGTTAGGGTCAGGGTAGGGGTTACGGTTAGTGTACGCGTTAGGGTGAGGGTAGTTATTAAACCTATCCCACTCTCTAGATACCCCTTAGCACGTACAAGAATATTATTGGGGGTCCAGCCATGGAGAAGAGTTTAGACACTAGGAAAAGATAAGGAACACACCCATTATCACGAAATCACATTAGGATTCTCTTTTTAACCTGTTCCTTAAAACACTAGTGCTTAGGAAATCTATTGGAGGCAGAAGCAGTCAAGGGTAGCTTAGGGTTAGGGTTAGGGTTAGGGTGAGGGTTAGGGTACGGCTTAGGGTACGGGTTCGGTGAGGGGTTCGGGTAGGGCGTAGGGTATGGGTTAGGGTTAGGGTTAGGGCTACTGTTAGGGTTAGGGCTCGGTTTAGGGTACGGGTTAGGATTAGGGTACGCGTTAGGGTTCGGGTAGGGGTTAGGGTTAGGGTACGCGTTAGTGTGAGGGTAGTTATTAAACCTATCCCACTCTCTAGATACCCCTTAGCACGTAAAGGAATATTATTTGGGAGTCCAGCCATGGAGAAGAGTTTAGACACGAGGAGAAGATAAGGAACACACCCATTATCAAGAAATCACATTAGGATTCTCTTTTTAACCTGTTCCTTAAAACACTAGTGCTTAGGAAATCTATTGGAGGCAGAAGCCGTCAAGGGTAGCTTAGGGTTAGGGATAGGGTTAGGGTGAGGGTTAGGGTACGGTTTAGGGTACGGGTTCAGGGAGGGGTTCGGGTAGGGCGTAGGGAATGGGTTAGGGTTAGGGTTAGAGTTAGTGTTAGGGTTAGGGCTCGGTTTAGGGTACGGGTTAGGATTAGGGTACGCGCTAGGGTTAGGGTAGGGGTTATGGTTAGGGTACGCGTTAGGGTGAGGGTAGTTATTAAACCTATCACACTCTCTAGATACCCCTTAGCACATAAAGGAATATTATTTGGGGGTCCAGCCATGGAGAAGAGTTTAGACACGAGGAGAAGACAAGGAACACACCCATTATCAAGAAATCATATTAGGATTCTCTTTTTAACATGTTCCTTACAACACTAGTGCTTAGGAAATCTATTGGAGGCAGAAGCCGTCAAGGGTAGCTTAGGGTTAGGGTTAGGGTTAGGATGAGGGTTAGGGTACGGCTTAGGGTACGGGTTCGGGGAAGTGTTCGGGTAGGGCGTAGGGTATGGGTTAGGGTTAGGGTTAGGGCTAGTGTTAGGTTTAGGGCTCGGTTTAGGGTACGGGTTAGGATTAGGGTACGCGTTAGGGTTAGGGTAGGGGTTAGGGTTAGTGTACGCGTTAGGGTGAGGGTAGTTATTAAACCTATCCCACTCTCTAGATACCCCTTAGCACGTAAAGGAATATTATTGGGGGTCCAGCCATGGAGAAGAGTTTAGACACGAGGAGAAGATAAGGAACACACCCATTATCAAGAAATCACATTAGGATTCTCTTTTTAACCTGTTCCTTAAAACACTAGTGCTTAGGAAATCTATTGGAGGCAGAAGCAGTCAAGGGTAGCTTAGGGTTAGGGTTAGGGTTAGGGTGAGGGTTAGGGTACGGCTTAGGGTACGGGTTCGGGGACGGGTTCGGGTAGGGCCTAGGGTATGGGTTAGGGTTAGGGTTAGGGCTAGTGTTAGGGTTAGGGTACGGGTTAGGATTAGGGTACGCGTTAGTGTTAGGGTAGGTGTTAGGGTTAGGGTACGCGATAGGGTGAGGTTAGTTATTAAACCTATCCCACTCTCTAGATACCCCTTAGTACGTAAAGGAATATTATTTGGGGGTCCAGCCATGGAGAAGAGTTTAGACACTAGGAGAAGATAAGGAACACACCCATTATCAAGAAATCACATTAGGATTCTCTTTTTAACCTGTTCCTTAAAACACTAGTGCTTAGGAAATCTATTGGAGGCAGAAGCAGTCAAGGGTAGCTTAGGGTTAGGGTTAGGGTTAGGGTGAGGGTTAGGGTACCGCTTAGGGTACTGGTTCGGGGAGGGGTTCAGGTAGGGCGTAGGGTATGGGTTAGTGTTAGGGTTAGGGCTAGTGTTAGGGTTAGGGCTCGGTTTAGGGTACGGGTTAGGATTAGGGTATGCGTTAGGGTTAGGGTAGGGGTTAGGGTTAGGATACGCGTTAGGGTGAGGGAAGTTATTAAACCTATCCCACTCTCTAGATACCCCTTAGCACGAAAAGGAATATTATTTGGGGGTCCAGCCATGGAGCAGAGTTTAGACACAAGGAGAAGATAAGGAACACACCCATTATCAAGAAATCACAATGTGATTCTCTTTTTAAACCGTTCCTTAAAACACTAGTGCTTAGGAAATCTATTGGAGGCAGAAGCAGTCAAGGGTAGCTTAGGGTTAGGGTTAGGGTTAGGGTGAGGGTTAGGGTACGGCTTAGGGTACGGGTTCGGGGAGGGGTTCGGGTAGGGCGTAGGGTATGGGTTAGGGTTAGGGTTAGGGTTAGAGTTAGGGTTAGGGCTCGGTTTAGGGTACGGGTTTGGATTAGGGTACGCGTTAGTGTTAGGGTAGTGGTTAGGGTTAGGGTACGCTTTAGGGTGAGGGTAGTTATTAAACCTATCCCACTCTCTAGATACCCCTTAGCACGTAAAGGAATATTATTTGGGGGTCCAGCCATGGAGAAGAATTTAGACACTAGGAGAAGATAAGGAACACACCCATTATCAAGAAATCACAATATGATTCTCTTTTTAACTGTTCCTTAAAACACTAGTGCTTAGGAAATCTATTGGAGGCAGAAGCAGTCAAGGGTAGCTTAGGGTTAGGGTTAGGGTTAGGGTGAGGGTTAGGGTACGGCTTACGATACGGGTTCGGGGAGGGGTTCGGGTAGGGCGTAGGGTATGGGTTAGGGTTAGGGTTAGGGCTAGTGTTAGGGTTAGGGCTCGGTTTAGGGTACGGGTTAGGATTAGGGTATGCGTTAGGGTTAGGGTAGGGGTTAGGGTTAGGATACGCGTTAGGGTGAGGGTAGTTATTAAACCTATCCCACTCTCTAGATACCCCTTAGCACGTAAAGGAATATTATTTGGGGGTCCAGCCATGGAGAAGAGTTTAGACACGAGGAAAAGATAAGGAACACACACATTATCAAGAAATCACATTAGGATTCTCTTTTAAACCTGTTCCTTAAATCACTAGTGCTTAGGAAATCTATTGGAGGCAGAAGCCGTCAAGGGTAGCTTAGGGTTAGGGTTAGGGTTAGGGTGAGGGTTAGGGTATGGCTTAGGGTACGGGTTCGGGGAGGGGTTCGGGTAGGGCGTAGGGTATGGGTTAGATTTAGGGTTAGGGTTAGTGTTAGGGTTAGGGCTCGGTTTAGGGTACGGGTTAGGATTAGGGTACGCGTTAGTGTTAGGGTAGGGGTTAGGGTTAGGGTACGCTTTAGGGTGAGGGTAGTTATTAAACCTATCCCACTCTCTAGATACCCCTTAGCACGTAAAGGAATATTATTTGGGGGTCCAGCCATGGAGAAGGGTTTAGACACTAGGAGAAGATAAGGAACACACCCATTATCATGAAATCACAATATGATTCTCTTTTTAAACTGTTCCTTAAAACACTAGTGGTTAGGAAATCTATTGGAGGCAGAAGCAGTCAAGGGTAGCTTAGGGTTAGGGTTAGGGTTAGGGTGAGGGTTAGGGTACGGCTTAGGGTACGGGTTCGGGCAGGGTTTCGGGTAGGGCGTAGGGTATGGGTTAGGGTTAGGGTTAGGGTTAGTGTTAGAGTTAGGGCTCGGTTTAGGGTACGGGTTAGGATTAGGGTACTCGTTAGGGTTAGGGTAGCGGTTAGGGTTAGGGTACGCGTTAGGGTGAGGGTAGTTATTAAACCTATCACACTCTCTAGATACCCCTTAGCACATAAAGGAATATTATTTGGGGGTCCAGCCATGGAGAAGAGTTTAGACACGAGGAGAAGATAAGGAACACACCCATTATCAAGAAATCACATTAGGATTCTCTTTTTAACATGTTCCTTAAAACACTAGTGCTTAGGAAATCTATTGGAGGCAGAAGCCGTCAAGGGTAGCTTAGGGTTAGGGTTAGGGTTAGGGTGAGGGTTAGGGTACTTCTTAGGGTACGGGTTCGGGGAGGGGTTCGGGTAGGGCGTAGGGTATGGTTTAGGGTTAGGGTTAGGGCTAGTGTTAGGGTTAGGGCTCGGTTTAGGGTACAGGTTAGGATTAGGGTACGCGTTAGGGTCAGGGTAGGGGTTAGGGTTAGTGTACGCGTTAGGGTGAGGGTAGTTATTAAACCTATCCCACTCTCTAGATACCCCTTAGCACGTACAGGTATATTATTGGGGGTCCAGCCATGGAGAAGAGTTTAGACACTAGGAGAAGATAAGGAACACACCCATTATCAAGAAATCACATTAGGATTCTCTTTTTAACCTGTTCCTTAAAACACTAGTGCTTAGGAAATCTATTGGAGGCAGAAGCCGTCAAGGGTAGCTTAGGGTTAGGGTTAGGGTTAGGGTGAGGGTTAGGGTATGGCTTAGGGTACGGGTTCGGGGAGGGGTTCGGGTAGGGCGTAGGGTATGGGTTAGGGTTAGGGTTAGGGTTAGTGTTAGGGTTAGGGCTCGGTTTAGTGTATGGGTTAGGATTAGGGTACGCGTTAGGGTTAGGGTAGGGGTTAGGGTTAGGGTACGCGTTAGGGTGGGAGTAGTTATTAAACCTATCACACTCTCTAGATACCCCTTAGCACGTAAAGGAATATTATTTGGGGGTCCAGCCATGGAGAAGAGTTTAGACACTAGGAGAAGATAAGGAACACACCCATTATCACGAAATCACATTAGGATTCTCTTTTTAACCTGTTCCTTAAAACACTATTGCTTAGGAAATCTATTGGAGGCAGAAGCCGTCAAGGGTAGCTTAGGGTTAGGATTAGGGTTAGGGTGAGGGTTAGGGTACGGCTTAGGGTACGGGTTCGGTGAGGGGTTCGGGTAGGGCGTAGGGTATGGGTTAGGGTTAGGGTTAGGGTTAGTGTTAGGGTTAGGGCTCGGTTTAGGGTACGGGTTAGGATTAGGGTACGCGTTAGGGTTAGGGTAGGGGTTAGGGTTAGGGTACGCGTTAGGGTGGGCGTAGTTATTAAACCTATCACACTCTCTAGATACCCCTTAGCACGTAAAGGACTATTATTTGGGGGTCCAGCCATGGAGAAGAGTTTAGACACGAGGAGAAGATAAGGAACACACCCATTATCAAGAAATCTCAATGTGATTCTCTTTTTAAACTGTTCCTTAAAACACTAGTGCTTAGGAAATCTATTGGAGGCAGAAGCAGTCAAGGGTAGCTTAGGGTTAGGGTTAGGGTTAGGGTGAGGGTTAGGGTACCGCTTAGGGTACTGGTTCGGGGAGGGGTTCAGGTAGGGCGTAGGGTATGGGTTAGTGTTAGGGTTAGGGCTAGTGTTAGGGTTAGGGCTCGGTTTAGGGTACGGGTTAGGATTAGGGTATGCGTTAGGGTTAGGGTAGGGGTTAGGGTTAGGATACGCGTTAGGGTGAGGGAAGTTATTAAACCTATCCCACTCTCTAGATACCCCTTAGCACGAAAAGGAATATTATTTGGGGGTCCAGCCATGGAGCAGAGTTTAGACACAAGGAGAAGATAAGGAACACACCCATTATCAAGAAATCACAATGTGATTCTCTTTTTAAACCGTTCCTTAAAACACTAGTGCTTAGGAAATCTATTGGAGGCAGAAGCAGTCAAGGGTAGCTTAGGGTTAGGGTTAGGGTTAGGGTGAGGGTTAGGGTACGGCTTAGGGTACGGGTTCGGGGAGGGGTTCGGGTAGGGCGTAGGGTATGGGTTAGGGTTAGGGTTAGAGTTAGGGTTAGGGCTCGGTTTAGGGTACGGGTTTGGATTAGGGTACGCGTTAGTGTTAGGGTAGTGGTTAGGGTTAGGGTACGCTTTAGGGTGAGGGTAGTTATTAAACCTATCCCACTCTCTAGATACCCCTTAGCACGTAAAGGAATATTATTTGGGGGTCCAGCCATGGAGAAGAATTTAGACACTAGGAGAAGATAAGGAACACACCCATTATCAAGAAATCACAATATGATTCTCTTTTTAAACTGTTCCTTAAAACACTAGTGCTTAGGAAATCTATTGGAGGCAGAAGCAGTCAAGGGTAGCTTAGGGTTAGGGTTAGGGTTAGGGTGAGGGTTAGGGTACGGCTTACGATACGGGTTCGGGGAGGGGTTCGGGTAGGGCGTAGGGTATGGGTTAGGGTTAGGGTTAGGGCTAGTGTTAGGGTTAGGGCTCGGTTTAGGGTACGGGTTAGGATTAGGGTATGCGTTAGGGTTAGGGTAGGGGTTAGGGTTAGGATACGCGTTAGGGTGAGGGTAGTTATTAAACCTATCCCACTCTCTAGATACCCCTTAGCACGTAAAGGAATATTATTTGGGGGTCCAGCCATGGAGAAGAGTTTAGACACGAGGAAAAGATAAGGAACACACACATTATCAAGAAATCACATTAGGATTCTCTTTTAAACCTGTTCCTTAAATCACTAGTGCTTAGGAAATCTATTGGAGGCAGAAGCCGTCAAGGGTAGCTTAGGGTTAGGGTTAGGGTTAGGGTGAGGGTTAGGGTATGGCTTAGGGTACGGGTTCGGGGAGGGGTTCGGGTAGGGCGTAGGGTATGGGTTAGATTTAGGGTTAGGGTTAGTGTTAGGGTTAGGGCTCGGTTTAGGGTACGGGTTAGGATTAGGGTACGCGTTAGTGTTAGGGTAGGGGTTAGGGTTAGGGTACGCTTTAGGGTGAGGGTAGTTATTAAACCTATCCCACTCTCTAGATACCCCTTAGCACGTAAAGGAATATTATTTGGGGGTCCAGCCATGGAGAAGGGTTTAGACACTAGGAGAAGATAAGGAACACACCCATTATCATGAAATCACAATATGATTCTCTTTTTAAACTGTTCCTTAAAACACTAGTGGTTAGGAAATCTATTGGAGGCAGAAGCAGTCAAGGGTAGCTTAGGGTTAGGGTTAGGGTTAGGGTGAGGGTTAGGGTACGGCTTAGGGTACGGGTTCGGGCAGGGTTTCGGGTAGGGCGTAGGGTATGGGTTAGGGTTAGGGTTAGGGTTAGTGTTAGAGTTAGGGCTCGGTTTAGGGTACGGGTTAGGATTAGGGTACTCGTTAGGGTTAGGGTAGCGGTTAGGGTTAGGGTACGCGTTAGGGTGAGGGTAGTTATTAAACCTATCACACTCTCTAGATACCCCTTAGCACATAAAGGAATATTATTTGGGGGTCCAGCCATGGAGAAGAGTTTAGACACGAGGAGAAGATAAGGAACACACCCATTATCAAGAAATCACATTAGGATTCTCTTTTTAACATGTTCCTTAAAACACTAGTGCTTAGGAAATCTATTGGAGGCAGAAGCCGTCAAGGGTAGCTTAGGGTTAGGGTTAGGGTTAGGGTGAGGGTTAGGGTACTTCTTAGGGTACGGGTTCGGGGAGGGGTTCGGGTAGGGCGTAGGGTATGGTTTAGGGTTAGGGTTAGGGCTAGTGTTAGGGTTAGGGCTCGGTTTAGGGTACAGGTTAGGATTAGGGTACGCGTTAGGGTCAGGGTAGGGGTTAGGGTTAGTGTACGCGTTAGGGTGAGGGTAGTTATTAAACCTATCCCACTCTCTAGATACCCCTTAGCACGTACAGGTATATTATTGGGGGTCCAGCCATGGAGAAGAGTTTAGACACTAGGAGAAGATAAGGAACACACCCATTATCAAGAAATCACATTAGGATTCTCTTTTTAACCTGTTCCTTAAAACACTAGTGCTTAGGAAATCTATTGGAGGCAGAAGCCGTCAAGGGTAGCTTAGGGTTAGGGTTAGGGTTAGGGTGAGGGTTAGGGTATGGCTTAGGGTACGGGTTCGGGGAGGGGTTCGGGTAGGGCGTAGGGTATGGGTTAGGGTTAGGGTTAGGGTTAGTGTTAGGGTTAGGGCTCGGTTTAGTGTATGGGTTAGGATTAGGGTACGCGTTAGGGTTAGGGTAGGGGTTAGGGTTAGGGTACGCGTTAGGGTGGGAGTAGTTATTAAACCTATCACACTCTCTAGATACCCCTTAGCACGTAAAGGAATATTATTTGGGGGTCCAGCCATGGAGAAGAGTTTAGACACTAGGAGAAGATAAGGAACACACCCATTATCACGAAATCACATTAGGATTCTCTTTTTAACCTGTTCCTTAAAACACTATTGCTTAGGAAATCTATTGGAGGCAGAAGCCGTCAAGGGTAGCTTAGGGTTAGGATTAGGGTTAGGGTGAGGGTTAGGGTACGGCTTAGGGTACGGGTTCGGTGAGGGGTTCGGGTAGGGCGTAGGGTATGGGTTAGGGTTAGGGTTAGGGTTAGTGTTAGGGTTAGGGCTCGGTTTAGGGTACGGGTTAGGATTAGGGTACGCGTTAGTGTTAGGGTAGGTGTTAGGGTTAGGGTACGCGATAGGGTGAGGTTAGTTATTAAACCTATCCCACTCTCTACATACACCTTAGTACGTAAAGGAATATTATTTGGGGGTCCAGCCATGGAGAAGAGTTTAGACACTAGGAGAAGGTAAGGAACACACCCATTATCAAGAAATCACATTAGGATTCTCTTTTTAACCTGTTCCTTAAAACACTAGTGCTTAGGAAATCTATTGGAGGCAGAAGCCGTCAAGGGTAGCTTAGGGTTAGGGTTAGGGTTAGGGTGAGGGTTAGGGTATGGCTTAGGGTACGGGTTCAGGGAGGGGTTCGGGTAGGGCGTAGGGTATGGGTTAGGGTTAGGGTTAGGGTTAGTGTTAGGGTTAGGGCTCGGTTTAGGGTACGGGTTAGGATTAGGGTACGCGTTAGTGTTAGGGTAGTGGTTTGGGTTAGGGTACGCTTTAGGGTGAGGTTAGTTATTAAACCTATCCCACTCTCTAGATACCCCTTAGCACGTAAAGGAATATTATTTGGGGGTCCAGCCATGGAGAAGAATTTAGACACTAGGAGAAGATAAGGAACACACCCATTATCAAGAAATCACAATATGATTCTCTTTTTAAACTGTTCCTTAAAACACTAGTGCTTAGGAAATCTATTGGAGGCAGAAGCAGTCAAGGGTAGCTTAGGGTTAGGGTTAGGGTTAGGGTGAGGGTTAGGGTACGGCTTACGATACGGGTTCGGGGAGGGGTTCGGGTAGGGCGTAGGGTATGGGTTAGGGTTAGGGTTAGGGCTAGTGTTAGGGTTAGGGCTCGGTTTAGGGTACGGGTTAGGATTAGGGTATGCGTTAGGGTTAGGGTAGGGGTTAGGGTTAGGATACGCGTTAGGGTGAGGGTAGTTATTAAACCTATCCCACTCTCTAGATACCCCTTAGCACGTAAAGGAATATTATTTGGGGGTCCAGCCATGGAGAAGGGTTTAGACACTAGGAGAAGATAAGGAACACACCCATTATCATGAAATCACAATATGATTCTCTTTTTAAACTGTTCCTTAAAACACTAGTGGTTAGGAAATCTATTGGAGGCAGAAGCAGTCAAGGGTAGCTTAGGGTTAGGGTTAGGGTTAGGGTGAGGGTTAGGGTATGGCTTAGGGTACGGGTTCGGGGAGGGGTTCGGGTAGGGCGTAGGGTATGGGTTAGGGTTAGGGTTAGGGTTAGGGTAAGTGTTAGGGTTAGGGCTCGGTTTAGTGTATGGGTTAGGATTAGGGTACGCGTTAGGGTTAGGGTAGCGGTTAGGGTTAGGGTACGCGTTAGGGTGGGGGTAGTTATTAAACCTATCACACTCTCTAGATACCCCTTAGCACGTAAAGGAATATTATTTGGGGGTCCAGCCATGGAGAAGAGTTTAGACACTAGGAGAAGATAAGGAACACACC